>NC_133778.1:77076484-77085805 GCF_003597395.2 Chelonoidis abingdonii
TGGAGGCAGGGCAGGGGCTGACTGGAGGTAGGGTCTACCTGCAGGCAGGGCAAGGGGTGCAGGGCTGGCTGGAGACAGGGGGGTGTGGGGTGGGCTGGCTTCAGGCAGGGCTGCAGGGGGATGCAGCAGGGGTTGAGAGGGCTGGAGACAGAGGAGTGCGGAACTGGCTGGCTTCAGGCAGGGGGTGCACCAGGGATTGGCTGAAGACAGGGCAGGGGGTGCGGGGCTGGGTGTGCACAGGGCGGGCAGGGGGTGCAGGGCTGGTGCGGGCAGGGCTGTGTGTGGGGCTGGCTGGCTTTGAGCAGGGCCCCAGAGGTGTGTGGCAGGGGTTGGCTGGAGACAGGGCAGGGGGGTTGGCAGGGGCTGACTAGGCAGGGGGTGTGCAGAGCTGGCTGCAGGCAGGGGAGGCAGGGCTGGTGTGGGCAGGGCAGGGGGTGCAGCAGAGGCAGCTGGAGCCCCTGCCCTTTAAATAGCCCCCAAGGCTCCCGCTATCCCAGGGCTCTGGGGGTTATTTAAAGGGCCTGGGGCTCTCCTGCTTCTACCCCCCCAGACCTTTTAAATAGCCGCAGGAACCCTGGAGAATATATGGGGGCGGGGGGGGGTCCAAGGGCTATTTAAAGGACAGGGTGGCAGAGGCAGCTGGAGCCCCGGCCCTTTAAATAGCCCCTGGAGCCCCCCGCTATTCCAGGGCTTTGGGGGCTATTTAAAGGGCCTAGAGCTCCAGCTGGGAGAGCAGGGCTGCAGGGTAGGGCTTGCGCTCCAGCCAGGGCTCCGGCCGGGAGAGCGGGGCCGCAGAGCGGCTTGCCCTGCTTCGGCCGGGGCTCCAGCCAGGGCCGTGGGGTGGCTTGCCCCGCTCCGGCCGGGGCTCCGGCCAGGAGAGCAGGGTTGCGGGGCTCCAGCAGGGACCACGGGGCGACTTGCCCCGCTCCGACCGAGGCTCCAACCGGGAGAGCGGGGTGGCGGAGCTTGTTGGGCTCCCGCCGGCGCTTTGGTCAGGGGAGCTGGGCCATGGAAGACCCCAGAGCAGACCGCAGCTGGGGTAAGTAAAAAAAATTTAAAAGGCGCTTAAGGTGCGGGGCCCTCTTAGGCACGGGCCTGATTCCGGGGAATCGGCTGAATCGGCCTAAAGCCAGCCCTGCTGGGAAGAAGGGTCCCGCCACCCAAAGCCCGGAGGTGTGTGGCCACCACCATTGCAAGTGTCCAACTCGCAGTATCCCTGCAGCACAGCCAGGGCTTGAGAAGGAGACCTGGGACCTACAAGTAGGGTGACCAGATGAGATGTGAAAATATCGGAACACATAGGGGGGGTCCGCTGGTGGAGCAACAAAAAAAAAAAAAGCCGAGTGCTGCCAGTGGAGGGGGAAAAAAAAAAGAAACAGTGCTGCCGGCCAAGCGAAATATCAGGACAACCACCCAAATATTGGTATGGTCCCGATTTTATTGGGACATCTGGTAACCCTATCTACAAGGAACAGACTGTGAAATGCCCTGCTGTCCAGAGACACTGTTTGTAATGTTCCCTGCCACAGAGCAGGGTGATGTGTTTTCCTTTAACCTTTTCCATTTTTCCTTATACTTTTTCTTTAAATTAATTGTAAAGTAAACAACTTGTATTTGCTTTAAATTGTCTGGAATAATCAGTGAGTCAAGGAAGTGCCCAGTGCAGAGAGAGCACCCCAGTGTGGGGACAACCTAGCCCCTGTCCTAGGTGACCATAGCAGGGTTGGGGGTTGAGCCCCCCAGGAATCCTGGGCCCAGCCTTGTTGGGGTTACAAGGACTCTGCCAGACAGGAGAGTGGAAGGGGACTCCTTGAGGGAACGGAGGCCTCTGGGTAAAGGAAGTGGGAGTGAGGATTTGGATCCTTTCGCTAGCCCATTTCACCGGGGTAGTGCAGAAGCCAGGAAAGTTCCCCACAATAGCAGGACCATTTCCCCACTTACATATGGATAGAGCCTACATTTAGAAAAATGGTTCTTAATTGGCATCACCAACAGCTCCTTAGATTATTGGAAAGGGGAAAACATTAAAAATCCAGTTTACTTTACACTTTTTATACTGTTTGTTGCTGGGTTTGTTCATATGCTTCGTTTTATTCAGAACTATTTATTGAATCTAGAAGGGCAGAACCATCAGTGTCACTTTGTAATGAGTTCCACTTTCTAGTTCTTATGTACTGGTAAAAGTCTGCTGGTGTTTCTGATACTGCACAAGTGAATCAATAATAACACTTATTAATTATTATTATTAATAATAATAATAATTAATAAATGTCCTTATTTCCTCTTCTCTTCTTCCCTGCACATCCTTTTTAACTGAGCCTTATTTATGCCCTGATCCTGCAATTGCAGTCAAATGAATGGACCCCTGTTTCGGGCTCTGCATGTACCGTTCTGACTGCAGGATTGAAGCCTTAGGCCACAAGCTTGCAAACACTGAATTTTCAGCACGGAAGTAATTCTCTTGCCTTCAGTGGGACCGCTCAGGTGCACAAGTGTTTGCAGCCATAGACTGAAAGCTCTCTGAGCAGGGCCTGCTTCATTTCGTGTGCTCCTCAGCTCCGATATATTGTTGCTGCTGAACAAATATTACTACTCCTGCTGTCTGACTCAGGTACTTATCTGACCTGCTATTACCTTCGTATCTGAGCACCTCACAATCTTCAGTGTATTTGTCCTCATAACCCCCATGTGGGGCAGGGTCATGCTATTATCCCCATTGCACACATGGGAAACCGAGGCATGGAGACCCAGCTCCTCAAAAGGCATTGATTTCAATAGGAGTCAAGTGCTATATACCTTGGCAGCTCCCACCCCAGAGTGACTCATCCTAGGGCAGAAGAAGGAGAGTAGAGAATTGAACCTGGGTCTCCAGGCTTGTTCACTAACCACTGCACCAGCCTTCCTCTCGATGCTGCAAGGATCTAATTCTAAATGAGCTATTTCATGTACTACTTTCTCCCCAACACTTCATGAAAGGATTCATTAGGGTCTGTGAAACTGTTTTTCTTTTTAACAAAATCTGCATGCTGGTCCTAATCTATTTGGCAGCGTCCCTTTAAAAAGCACACCGATTCCTGAGCAAAACACATTTAAAAACTGAAATCTAATGTTCCACGAGAGCACCACATTAAAGCTCTTACTCTGGGAAAGAACAAAACTCGTTGCGTCTAATTGTTCTTGGCAGAGCTCTCTCCTTTAACTAACATTGAACAATGACAGCGGAGAAAGGCAGCTACGCTTCTTTCTTTGCAGAAGGCTTGGCCCTAAAATGCTTCCCTTTGTGTTTTGTCTTCTAAAGAACAATATGAGGCTGGTATCACCTCTCAAGATTGATCGCAGGTGAAGACTGGAACCTGCTTTGAATCAAAATATGCCATGCGCGCACATTTGACGTCTCGTTATATGGGAGTACATTACTTTATAGAAAGCCTAAAATGTGTGTTAAAAGAAAACTAAGATTTTAGAAATCTTATTAAAAAAACAGCTCCTTTGGCTCTTTGTGTGGGGTGCCCACAGTGCTTTGCAATAGTTAACGCAGTCTCCCAATGCCACGTGGAGGTAGGTACGTGCTGTTACCACCAGGTTACTGAAAAACACAGTGACTCAGTGGCAGAATAGAACCCTGGAGGCCTGGCCACACACCCAGGAGGTCATTTTCAGCCCTTTCTCCCTCTTCTTGAGCTATACTGTGACTTTGCCTGCTGAATGCTTGGCTTTAGCTTTCAGCAGCCCCTGCATCCTTTCCTGATGTCTGTTCCTTCATTAGTCTGAGCCAGAGTCAAATCCCATGTCTGCATTAGGAAAAGAGCAAATGTTTTAAAATGTGCTAACTAATGTGATCTTGGGGAGTACTTTGTACCTGGGATTGACGAGACATGTCATGATCAAAATGAGCTGGTTATGGTCATCTCTACCTGGAGAAATCTAGGAATCAACTTACAGCTGACCATGATCAGCTAATGGGTCTTTAAATATGACTTATTACTAGGCGCAAAGTCCTGCTTAAAATCATATTGGTTCAAACAGGTTAGCTCACACGTTTTAAGACATGATCTATTTTCAGAGTCGAGACATGAGACTGGCCATACTAGGTCAGACCAATGGTCCACCAAGCTCAGCATTCTGTGTCTGATAGTGACCAGTACCAGATGCTTTTATCCGTTTTAGGTTTAGGGACACCCAGAGCATGGGGATGCATCCTGTCCTCCATGAACTTCTCTCATTCCTTTTTGAACCCAGTTATACTTTTAGCTTTCACAACATCCCCAGGCAATGAGTTCTACATGTTGACTGTGTTCTGTGAAGAAGTGCTTCCTTATGTTTTAAACCTTCTGCCTATTAGTTTCATTGGGTACCCCTATTTCTTGTGTTATGTGAAAGGGTAAATAACACTTCCCTATTCACTTTCTCTGCACCATTCATGATTTTATAGACTTCTGTCATATCCTCCTCTTAGTCGTTTCTTTTCTAAGCTGAACAGTCTCAGTCTTTTCAGTTTCTCATCTTTAGGAAGCAGTTCCATATCCTAATCAATTTTTTTTGCCCTTTTCTGCACCTTTTCCAATTCTAATATCTTTTTTTTGAGATGGGGCAGACAGAACTGGATGCCATATTCAAGATATGGGCATACCATGGATTTATATAGGGGCATTCTGATATTTTCTGTTTTATTATCTATCTATTTCCTAATGGTTCCTAACATTCTGATTGCTTTTTTTGACTGCCACTGCACATTGAGGAGATGTTTTCAGAGAACTATCCACAGTGACTCCAAGATTTCTTTCTTGAGTGGAAACAGCTAATTTACACCCCATCATTTTGTATATACAGTTGGAATTATGTTTTCCAATATGCATTATTGTGCACTTATTGATACTGAATTTCATCTGCCATTTTGTTGCCCAGTCACTCAGTTTTTTGAGATCCCTCTCTAACTCTTCACACTCAGGTTTGGACTTATCTCTCTTGAATAATGTTATATTGTCTGCAAATTTTGTGACCTTAGTGTTCACCAGATCATTTATGAATATGTTCAACAGCACAGGTCCCTGTACAGATCCTTGGGGGACTCTACCACTTTCCACTGTGAGAAGAGACTTATTCTTACCTTTTGTTTCCTGTCTTTTAACTAGTTACTGATCCATGAGAGGACCTTCTCTCTTATCCCATGACTCCTTACTTTGCTTAAGAGCCTTTGATGAGGAACTTTGTCAAAGGCTTTCTGGAAGTGTGTAACTGCTGAATCATACTTGGCCACCTGGTTGTTGACCCCCTCAAAGAATTGTAATAGATTTGTGAGGCAAGATTTTTCTTTACAGAAGCCATGTTAACTCTTCCCCAACATATTGTTGTCATCTATGTGTCTGGTAATTCTGTTCTTTACTGCAATTTCATCTAGTTTGTCTGGTACTGAAGTTAGGCTTACCAGCCTGGCCTCCAATTGCCAAAATCGCATCTGGAGCCCTTTTAAAAAATAATAGGCATTACATTAGCTACCCTCCAGTCATCTGGTACAGAGGCTGATTTAAGAAACAGATTTCATACCACAGTTAGTAGTTCCGCAATTTTATATGTGAGTTCTTTCAGAACTCATGGGTGAATACCGTCTGGTCCTGGTGATGATCAATTTGTTCCGAAACATCCTCTACTGATGCCTCAATCAGGAACAATACCTCAGATTTGTCACCTAAAAAAATGGCTGAGGTGTGGGAATCTCCCTCACATCCCCTGCAGTGACAAGAAATGCAAAAAATTCATTTCACTTCTCTGCAGTGGCCCAGTCTTCCTGAAATGCTCCATTAGCACCTTGATCACCCAATGGTCACTGTTTGGCAGGCTTCCTGCTTCTGATGTACTTAAAAAAAAACATTTTTCTGTTAGTTTCTGTGTCCCTAACTCATTGTTCTTCAAATTTTTTCTTGAGCTGCCTTATAGTTTTACACTTGACTTGCTAGAGTTTATGCTCCTTTTTATTATCTTCACTAGGAATTGAGTTCCAATTTTCAAAGAATGCCTTTTTGCCTCTAACTACAGTACTTCTTTTACTCTGCTGTGTAGCCATGATGGCATTTTTGGGAGTCCTCTTGTATTTTTTTATTGAGGGTACATATTTAGTTTGAGCATCTATTAAGGCAGCATTTCTCAAACTGGGGTCGCTGCTTGTGTAGGGAAAGCCCCTGGAGGGCTGAGACAGTTTGTCTACCTCCCCCATCTGCAGGTCCAGCCAATCGCAGCTCCCATGGGACGCGGTTCGCTGCTCCAGGCCAATGGGAGCTGCTGGAAGCAGTGCGGGCTGAGGGACTTACTGGCCACCACTTCTAGCTGCCCCCATTGGCCTACAGCAGCGAAACGTGGCCAGTGGGAGCTGCGATCGGCCAGACCTGTGGACGGGGCAGGTAAATAAACCGACCCAGCCCACCAGGAGCTTTCCCTACACAAGCGGCGACCCCAGTTTGAGAAACACTGTATTAAGGCATTTTTAAACAGTCTCCATGCAGTTTGCAGGCATTTCACCCAGGTGACTGTGCCTTTTAATTTCTGTTTAACTAGCTTGCTCATTTTTGTGTAGTTCCCCTTTTTGAAGTTAAATGCTGCTGTAATGGATTTCTTTAGCACTTTTCCCCCTACAAAAATATTAATATAATTACATTAATGGTAGCTATTGCCAAATGGATCAGCTATATTCACCTCCTAAACCATATACTGTGTGGCACTCAGGAATAAAGAATTGCCTCTCCCTTTGTGGGTTCCAAGACAAGCTGCTCCCTGAAGCAGTCATTTGATGTGTCTGGAAATGTCATCTCCGCCTCCCTTCCTGAGATGACATATACCCAGTCAACATGAGGATAGCTGAAATCCCCCATTATTATTGTGTTTTCTGCCTGTGCAACCTCTCTAATCTCCCTGAACATTTCACAGTCACTGTCACAATCCTGGTCAGGTGGTCATAGAATTTTCTTATTATATTTTTATTGTTCCAGCATAGAATTTCTATCTGCAGAGATTCTATGGCACAGTTCGTTTCATTGAAGATTTTGACTTTATTTGACTCTATGCTTTCTTTCACATATAATGCCACTCCTATTTGTACTCTGGTATTACTGTGCCCTACTGATTATCCTCATTCCACCAGGTATCTGCAATGCCTATTATATCAATATCCTCATTTAATGCTAGGCACTGTAATTCACCCATCTTAGTATTTAGACTTCTAGCGTCTGTATAGAAGCACTTGTACATGTTGTCAATATTCAGTTGCTTGCCTTGATGTGTTCTATTCAGATGGGTCTTTTATGTCTGACTGTTCCACACCAGCTCCCTCCTGTATTTTACTAACTTTTTTTCTATCTTTTTTCCTAGGATGTAAAGTTCCCCAGTTAATAAGGTCATCCCTGAGGCATGTCTCCACCCAAAACACATGCTCTGCAACACCTAGCAGTTTTAAAACCCAGCTCTTAGTTTAAAAAACCCTCTACAATCTTTTTAAGGTTACATGCCACAGAAGTGTGTGAAAGGTTAGATAAGGGTTTCCAAAGGGCTGATACCAATCCAATGCTTATCTATAAGAACGTAAGAAAATAAGAACGACTACACTGGGTCACACCAAAGGTTCGTCTAGCCCAGTATCCCATCTTCCATCAGTGGCCAATTCCAGACACCTCAGAGGGAATGAATCAAATGATCCATCCCCTGTTGCCCACTCCCCACTTCTGGCAAACAGAGCCTAGGGACACTATCCCTGCCCATCCTGGCTAGTAGCCATTGATGGACCTATCCTCCATGAAATTTTCTAGTTCTTTTGTGAACCCTGCTTATAGTACCTGTGCACTGTGTGAAGAAATATTTCGCTTTGTTTGTTTTAAACCTGCTGCCTGTTCACTTCATTTGGTGACCCCTAGTTCTTGTGTTATCCAACCCAAACCACCAGGCATGCGCAATCACACAGTTCTGCATCCACACTTTGCAATTGGCCCTATTTCTAACGGACAGAATCAAATCCCTGGGTCCAAATGTCCCTGAGCTATGGGAAAGGTCTGATGTGAATTTTATGGTCTAACTCCACTTCTCCTGGAAATCTAATCAGTCCAGGCTTTCTTTGGAGAACAGGCTTTCACAGATTTCTTGTACTTTTTGATTTTGGCCATGTTAGAAACAAAAAGGAAACAGCCTCTTCCATTATTAGGTACAGCCACTTCTGGGCTGATACAAAACCAGAAAGTGCATAGGCGAAGGGGCGGGGTGTGTGTGTGACATTTTAAAGATAAGTAAAGTATACAGTAACCAAGCTTTGTAAACCTCAAAAAAAGTTAAGAGGATAGAGGTCTGGTTCTAGTTTGGATGTTGTTTCGGGATGGCTCTTATTTTATCCAAACCAGTTTGGCTCTCCCTAGCTGGCCCCAGGATAAGAGCATGTAAAACACCCTGCCCTACCCATCCAGGTGAGTGGAAACGAGGCACTTCAAACGTACACTCTAGAAACCTGTTGCAGGGGAGCAGTTCTCAAAACGTGGTCCATGGAACACCTCCAGGTAGTCCATGGAGCAGCTTCCATCATAAAGGTCAGAGTACCCTAAGGGTACGTCTACACTACGGGATTATTTCGATTTTACATAAACCGGTTTTATAAAACAGATTGTATAAAGTGGAGTGCACGCGGCCACACTAAGCACATTAATTCGGTGGTGTGCGTCCATGGTCCGAGGCTAGTGTCGATTTCTGGAGCGTTGCACTGTGGGTAGCTATTCTGTAGCTATCCCATAGTTCCCGCAGTCTCCCCCGCCCCTTGGAATTCTGGGTTGAGAGCCCAGTGGCTGATGGGGCAAAAATCATTGTCGCGGGTGGTTCTGGGTAAATGTTGTCAGTCATTCCTTCCTGTGAAAGCAACAGCAGACAATCATTTCGCGCCCTTTTTCCCTGGATTGCCCTGGCAGACGCCATAGCATGGAGCCCGTTCAGCCTTTTTTTTTTTTTTTGCAGTCACCGTATGTGTACTGGATGCCGCGGACAGAGGCGATACTCCAGCGCTACACAGCAGCATTCATTTGCTTTTGCATGATAGCAGAGACGGTTTTCAGTCGTTCTGTACCGTCTGCTGCCGGCGTAAATTGGCAATGAGATGACAGTTATCTGTCCTTCTGTACTGTCTGCTGCTATCATGGGTGCCCCTGGCTGAGATAGGCCGGGGGTGCAAAAGCAAAACTGGGAATGACTCTCTGAGTCAATCCCTCCTTTATAGTTTCTAAAAATAGAGTCAGTCCCCCAGAATATGGGGCAAGTGTACTAGAAAACCAGTGTATCGGAGAACACAGCTGCTCTGTGTCA
>NC_133778.1:77086956-77212916 GCF_003597395.2 Chelonoidis abingdonii
GATTGCTGTCCAGAGAGGTCAGTGGTGCACTATGGGATACCGCCCGGAGGCCAATAACGTCGATTTCCGTCCACACTAACCGTAATCCGATATGTTAATATCGAATTTAGCGCTACTCCTCTCGTCGGGGTGGAGTACAGAAATCGATTTAAGGAGCCCTTTATATCGACTTAAAGGGCGTTGTAGTGTGGACGGGTACAGCGTTAAATCGATTTAACGCTCTTTAAATCGATTTAAACGCATAGTGTAGACCAAGCCTAAGCTGTGATTTCCATGGTCCTGCTGCAGTGATTGGGCTAATCATCAAAAGTGTTGCTATAGTAACTGCTGAGAAGAGCAACCGTTCCAGCCTCTCTTCCCAGCCACCAGTCACCTGCTCAGCACCTCCCTGCTGAGAGATTCAGAAGGAATGTGTCACTTGAACTTGCCATTGGGCGACAGCCCTAGCATGGGAGAAGCTAGGGGGAAGGGGAATAAGAGAGATTGACAGGTGAGAGGAGAGAGGGAAGGAGAAAACCAGCTGGGAACTAGTACTGAGGTGTGGGGAGTCAGCTAGTGATACTGGGATGGGAGGGACAGAATGGAGCAGTAAGGGGAAACGTGGTATCAGGCCTACGAGCTGCATATGGGTCACAATATGAATGGAACATATAAGAAGAGTGTGTGTGTGTATGTATATATATATATATATATATATACACACACATATCCAGAGAAGATGCCATATGAGCTCTAAGACGCTAATTAATTAAGATGACCTGTTATCAGCAGGAAAAAAACTTTTGTCATGATAATCAGGATGGTCAATTACAAACAGTTGACAAGAGGTGTAAGGATCGTTATCATAAGGAAATAGATTCAAGTAGTGTAATGACTCAGCCATTCCCAGTCAGTTAATGGTATCTAATTTGCAAATATGAAAATGTTTAAGACCCATTGAAACGAGAACAATTCTGCACTAGCGAGGGTGGTGGCCCCTAAGTGACCGAACCAGTCATTTCCATCTCTGATTTCTAGGACTCTATTTTAATTTGATCTTAAAGGGCAACGGATGCAGAAAGGAAGCACTGAGCAGCCCACACGTTTGCCTTTTGGCCTGCATAGGAAAGTCAGTCATGAATAGTGTCCTGTGCACTAGTTAAGTACCGTGTGCCACTCGGGGAAATGTATGCAACTGGCCGCTGGCTTTGTTGCTCTCATTACAGAAGGCTTTCACGCTGGGAGAGCTTAGGCACTTAAAGGTCAATAAGACTGAAGTTGGGACACCGCAGAGCAGGCTGCATATGTCAGGTGGGAACATAAAGGACTCCTTCAGTCACTCGCATCTGTATCTAAACTCAGCCAAGATGTGGGGGTATATGAATGTGTTTGTCCAGAGTTCCAGCTTTGATGTGCTTTCGGAAACCTGTCGGCATGGCTCTGAGGAGTGCAAAGGAGATAAAAAGCCTCACAAAAGAGAGAAGACAAGATGTTCTGCGGAGTCCTTGGCATGTTTATCAGTGCCACACTGGGAGCTGTGGGGGGCAAACCTTTAAGGTGTGGGGAGAAGAACTGGCAGCAACTCCAAACTGGGCAGAGGCCAACCTATCCAACTTCACAGACCGGCCTGAACTGGGCCCTTCGAGTCCCTCTCTCATTTCAACTGCATTGAAGGGACCTGCACCCAGCTGGGGTTGTTATGGGCCTGTAGTCTGCATATGGTGAATTAGCCTGCCCTGCGTGGAGAGCTTTCGAACTCATATCAGAGCAGAGGCTTGGATGGGCAGGAGGAGAAAGAAAACCCACTCAACTTATGTGTCGATTTGACCATTCAGGTCTTCTAACGCTCCAGCCTAACCAGGCCCTGATTCCCCCAAGGAAAGGTACCCACGTTGTAATAACCCAAACTTTTGGGGTCAGATCTGTTGCAGCTGTCACTGGAAACTGTCAACTGCACCCCTAGGTCAGCCTGGACCACTGATGCCGCCTTCCCTCAGGGTTCCCACAGCAACAAGGAATGTTGCAACCGCTTCTCTGCTGCGGTACCCACTGTAGGCTTTCCCCTTCTGGGGCTCTCTGCCAGGCAGCTGTTGGTGAATTTCTCTTTTTAGCCGCTAGGTGAGGCACCTCTGAAACTTCATCGCCCATAAGAGCCTCACACCCCCAGCAAAGCAAACACCTTGCTTTGGTTTCCCAACAGATCTGCATTGGAGCAGGGCGAGGGGACATTACATCACTCAGGCTGCATACCCTGCCAGCTCTGCTGTTGCTTTGGAAAGAAAAAAATGCATGTTGAGATTGAATTGGGCTGAGTTGATTGATGAAGATTTCAGCCTCGTCTGTTTCTTCCCTCCTAAAGTGAGTGACAGAGACTTCCTCGTGGGGGTAGGGGGAAGGAGGCAACTAGAGACCCAAGTTCTTGGAATATGTTGGAGACAATTTTTTATTTCAGAAGATGGAGAAAGCTACTAGAGGAAAGGCTGTTCTAGATTTGATTTTGACAAATAGGGAGGAACTGGTTGAGAATTTGAAAGTGGAAGGCAGCTTGGGTGAAAGTGATCACGAAATGAGAGAGTTCATGATTCTAAGGAATGGTAGGAGGGAGAACAGCAAAATAAAGACCATGGATTTCAAGAAGGCAGACTTCAGCGAACTCAGGGTGGTAGGTAAGGTCCCATGGAAAGCAAGTCTAAGGGGAAAAATAATAGAAGACAGTTGGCAGTTTTTCAAAGAGACATTATTAAGAACACAAGAGTAAACAATTCCACTGCATAGGAAAGATAGGCAGTATGGCAAGAGATCCCCCTGACTTAATGATCTAAAAATCAAAAAAGAGTCCAACAAAAAGTGGAAACTAGCTCAAATTACAAAGAATGAATATAAACAAATAACACAAGTATGTAGGGACAAAATTAGAAAGGCCAAGGCACAAAACAAGATCAAACTAGCTAGGGACATAAAGAGTAACAAGAAAACATTCTACAAATACATTAGAAGCAAGAGGAAGACCAAGGACAGGGTAGGCCCATTACTCAGTGAGGGGGGAAAGGCAATAACAGAAAATGTGGAAATGGCAGAAGTCCTTAATGGCTTTTTTGTTTCGGTTTTCACCAAGAAGGTTGGTGGTGATTGGATGTTTAACATAGTGAATGCCAGTGAAAATGAGGTAGGATCAGAAGAGGCTAAAATAGGGAAAGAACAAGTTAAAAATTACTTGGACAAACTAGATGTCTTCCAGTCACCAGGGCCTGATGAAATGCATCCTAGAATACTCAAGGAGCTGACTGAGGAGATATCTGAGCCACTAGCAATTATCTTTGAAAAGATGGGAGAGATTCCAGGAAACTGGAAAAGGGCAAATATAGTACCCATCTATAAAGAGGGAAATGAGGACAACCTGAGGAATTACAGATCAGTCAGTTTAACTTCTGTACGCAGAAAGATAATTGAACAAATAATTAAGCAATCAATTTGCAAACATCTAGAATATAATAAGGTGATTAGTAACAGTTAGCATGAATTTGTCAAAAACAAATTGTGTCAAACCAACCTGATAGGTTTCTTTGACAGGGTAACAAGCCTTGTGGATAAAGTGGAAGTGGAAGACATGGTATATCTTGACTTTAGGAAGGCTTTTGATACTGTCTCCCATGACCTTCTCATAAACAAACCAGGGAAATGCAACCTAGATGGAGCTACTATAAATTGGTTGGAAAACTGTTCCCAGAGAGTAGTTATTAGTGGTTCACAGATGGGATTAATTAGGACTAATGGGATTAAATTAATTAAGCAAAGGAAAATCTAGGATGAACATCAGGAAAAATGTCCTGACACTGAGACTTAATAGAGTGTGGAATAATATCCCAAGGATTTAATGGAAGAGTTATCACTTGTGACATTTGAAACCAGTCTGGACAAAGCAATGAGACTGTGTGAAACAATCCTGTACCAGCCAGAGGAGTACAGACCAGAGATGTAATAACAGGTCTCTTACCCTTGAAAATCTATGATTCTGCTGCGTAAAGGATACGTTCAGCCAGCAGAGAGATTTGAGAAAGCCCAATAATGTAAATTCCTTAAGTACCAGCCAAGCCTCTGAATAAGATAAATCTTTTAGTCACTTTGCTGGTGAGATCCCTTCTAATCTTATCCTTCTTTAGCTGTGCTGCCGAGAGAGTGAAACACTTTTTGCATAAGTGAGTTTGTTGCTCTGAGCCATTGCTCACGCCGCCCACACAGCCCCCCAGGATTAGAGAAGTCCCTTGGATTAAGCCTGTTACTATTTCGAGTCCAGAGTGAACCAGCTAAGCAAGGGCTCTGGGGAATTTTCAAGTATGGGCTTCAGACAGCTGGCAATGGTAAGCACAGCAGCACCCTCTCTTTGAACTTCAAACTCGAATTCTATGTGAGGATTTCCAAGTGCTTTCCAAAGAGTAATGAATTA
The DNA here is from genome assembly GCF_003597395.2 of Chelonoidis abingdonii. NCBI lineage: Eukaryota > Metazoa > Chordata > Testudines > Testudinidae > Chelonoidis > Chelonoidis abingdonii. The sequence goes on from NC_133778.1 coordinate 77,091,380, forward strand.
ACAACAATAAATTAATAACTCTCCTATGAGGTGAGGAGGGAGAGGTTACTCACTGAATGCAGCCCCTGAAGTTCTTCGAGCTGTTCCCCAACGGGTGCTCCTTCTCCAATCAAAGGTTCCTGGGGTGCATGTGCACCTGAAGTGACTGAACTGAAGTGGAGTCCCCACAGAACCTTTGTTTTTAGAGGAAAAACAGGCAGAGAAGTGAAGACCAACATTTTCCAAAGCACCACTCAACCGGGTGTCCAATTGAGATGCCTTGGCTCTAGCTTCTAGAGCAATGGTCCCCAAACTTCTCGTCTGTTGGGCACCAGACAAAGGACCATGGTGGCAGTCGAGCATCCACTGAATTTCCGTGGCATTTCGGCAGTGATGCCCACGCGGGAGCCATGGCGCCTGTGGGCACTGGGTTGGGGACCCCTATTCTAGAGGCACTGAAAAACCCAGCTCATCCATGAAAGTCAATGCGTGAAGAGCATACCCAGTGCCAGGAAACCAGGCCCAAAGCGTCTCAAGTTGGGCACTCAAAACTGTGGCACCCAAACATCAATGGTCACGTTGACTGTTAGCCACCTGTCCAAGCTTACACAGTGAGTGAGTCGGAGGCAGCGATAGAAGGCAGGTCTCCTGACCTCCATCCACACAATCATCTGTTACTGCATTCTTGCCTGTTGCATAAGATTATCAGTGCTGATTCCCTCCTGCCTTGCATCTTGTGTGGTCATTTACACCAGAACAAGGGGAATATAAAACACTACTGGATCAGAATGGTAGCATTTTGCAGTCACTCTGCAGTCGCTTTGTGCACATGTGATGGTCAATGCATTTTATCTTGTCCTTACAATTCTTGAGTTCTCATACATGCACAAGCTCTGCAGAGTCAGGAATCATATATCAAGAACAGGAGTACTTGTGGCACCTTAGAGACTAACAAATTTATTTGAGTCTAACAAAAGAAATCATTGTATATAATATTAATGTGATGCACTATAAACACTCCACAAATGCTTAACCCCCCCCCCCCCAACAGGGATTAGCTCTAACACCTTTGACAGATACACAGATTTTTAAAAATGGTTTGAAAAATACCTGCCGCTCCTTCACTCTCTCCATAACCAGGAATTATCTCTCCATAAGTGTGAATGGTCCTTCTGTGGAAGTTGCTGCCCTCTGGAGAATTCTCAACAGGAATTCTAGTCTGACGCTGCAGAGAGCAGGAGTGAATTCCCTGAAGTCTACAGGAGTCTTGCCATTGATTTCACCTTTTGACTGGGAAAACACAACCCAGGATTTAAAAGAAGGTGAAAGCAAGAGATTGTTGAAGTTGGTGCAGAATGTATTGGCTGTTTTGGTTCGTGCTAATAGTACTTTTAAATTTCAGTTAATTAAAACAGAATATATCTTACAGAAATTTGGAAAATCTCCTTTTTCATATAGTCTGATTCTGAGCGGCAGACCCTCAGCCATACTTTGCATTCCTTGGTTGTCAAGATCATAGTTTCCTATTTGACTGTAAATTATTCTTTTTAATTCTATTTACGATACTTTATTGCTTTTTACAGACTCATTTTTCTTTCTGGAATTTGACATTGTCAGCTTGGCTCTAGCTTAACCCCATGGACTTCAAGGATGAATCCGGCTAATGGTTAGAATTTCTTTCCTAGCACACGGCAGTTCTCCATAAACAGGCTCATTCTTCCTGACCAGTCCTCCATAGCTGTGCTGCTGAGTGGTTATCTTGCAGGCTCATGATAGGGCCAACAACAAAGGGCGCTTTGCCAGTTCAAGAGGATAAGGAACTGCTGGACAGGAAAAGAACTTGGCCAGATAAAGCTAGCTCACCTCCCTAACCTCACTTCATTGTTCTATGCTTCAAATCCCATGCCTCGCTCTATAAAAATGTCAAGCTGTCTCTTAAGCTCATTAATACTGTACTAGCTGCTTCAATGTGGCCTTACTTTGCAACTTCATCCTTCTGTTTGCTACTCTTTACTGCTCTGCCAGCATACCCAGTTTACTCATAATACTAATACTTGGCGTTTATATACCGCTTTATCCTCTGAGGTTCTCAAAGTATATTACAAACAAGCAATGAAGCTTCACATTCTGGGACCCTTCCCCTTCACGGGGCTCAGTGCCCAGGCTCCAGCACGAACCTGACCGTCTTCCTGGCAGCTTTATAGCTCCCCAAGTCAGCTGACCAGGGCCAGCTGTGGGTGTTTGATTGCAGTGCAAATGTAGTCCAGGCGTCCAGGTTGCCGATCATCCTGCTCTATCCTCTTGACCTGAGAGCAAAACCCAGGTGTCCTGACTCCAATTCCCCTGCTGTAACTAATAAGGAACATACAGAACCATACACAGAATGCAAGAGTCCTGACTCTAAAGGTATGTTTACACAACAAAGAAAAACCCACGGCTTTCCTCGGCCAGCCGCAGGTTTTTCTTTGCTGTGTAGACATATGCCTACACTGCAAAAAAGGCGTGTTCTTAACTCAAGTTAGCTAACCCTCATTAGCTGACTCAGGTTAACGTAGCAGTGAAGACACAGCCACTTGGCTTTTAACTAGGATTAGCAGCTAGCGTAATATCAATTCCAATTAGCAAAGGTGAGATGTGAAGAATTTCTCAGGCATCGAGGAATTGTCTTACGAGGAAAGACCGAAAGAGCTACATTTGGATGGGAGATATAACCTTACGAATGCCCAGAGAATGCAAATGCTCAGAAGAAAGATGAATTATTTGGATGGACGGGGAAGTAACCAGGAGTCGCGGGAAAGAATTACGAACAGGAGTATTCAAGATGAGTGTAATTGAAAATCTTCCTGAGAGTGAGCTCTGTTAGGCAGTGCTACAGCCTCCAAAGGGAACAACTCCGAAGCCCCATCATGTACTTTAAAGAACAATCCTTTATCAGTCAGGGACGTGGTCAAGGCCTTTTCCATCTTTAATTTGCCACATCTTCTATGCTACCGGAGAACTCTGAGACTATCAACTGGGCAATATCATTGACACTGCAGGAGCCCCTCCCCCAGACCAAGTTGTGGTGGGACAGTGCCCACAAGCCAATGTCCTGGCAGCTGCAGGAGCTATTGTCATTCACCCCGGATGCTTCTGATCCACTTAAATATGCCCACAAGCTCAGCTGCACACACAAGCACACAACTCCTCACCTTAGCAAATAATCTCTGGAGTAGAGCTGTACTGCATGCTTGGTGGAAAGCCATGAGCCTGTATCTTCCACTGCATTCCTCTAAGTTTACCGTGACAATAATATCTTCTGAAGAGCTCCAGCAGTCTAGTTCCCTTTGCCACCTACCAACCCAGGCTGGCTGCCTCTAATCAAGGTTCTTTCTCTCATTAAATCTCACCAAATTGTTTCTGATACTCTCCCCACAATTTGTGCTAAAGCTATTTATGCGGGTCTATAATTGCTTCCCCATCACATGGCTTTTCCGCTTTGGGCTTGCTGGAACGGCGTGCCACGTGCAGCTTGGTAGGCTGCAGGAATCTCAGCTGTCATCAGCCAAACTCCTAAAGGTGCCAATTAGCCCTAACTTCAATCCTTTTCCCATTAACCTCTTCAGTGCCAGAATGCCCCTGCCGATGCTGTTTGAAAGACAAGCATCCCTGGCCAGGTTGGATGCAATTGGCACATTGATTATCATTGTGTGTGGGAACACGAGCCACAGTGACTGTTCTGGATACTGCTCCATAGCTGTTCCCACTCATCTTTTATTTTCTGAACTCATCGCTGTCAGAAACATTCACCTGCTGGCTGAATTTTTCCAAGCTTGATCTTTGCAAAAAGGCTTCAGCCATTTTTGAATAGGAGAGTGGGGATGGGGGAGAGGGGACCTTTTCCCATTATTAAATATAACGTAACAGTTTTCGAACAACTCTCCAGCCAAACTAACTGGGAGGTAAAAAAGCTGAAATTTGCAGCAGGGAAACAGCCCTCCCTGAGGAGAAGGGCTGTGAATCTTTAAATCATGCTTTGAGGACTTCAGTAACTCAGTCAGAGGCTAAGGGCTATTCCAGGAGGGAATGGGGGAGGTTCTGTGGCCTGTGATGTGCAGAAGGTCAGACTGGATGATCATTATGGTCCCTGCTGGGCGTAAAATCTATGAGTCTGGGAGCATGCTAGTGATCAGTGGGTTTGATTTAATGGAATTGCAACATTTTTAAAATCATAAGCCGCTCACAGATTTTTGCTTCAATCCATGCAAACCTCCAGGGGCCTTAGTTCCTCTTCTGTGAACCACCGGCCATACACAGGAGAGGCCAGAGAGGAGATCTGTTCCTGCAGACTTTAGGAAGCCAGCTAGAAGGGAAGGAGAGAAGCTAGCCTCCTGCATATTTTCAGAGACCTGTGGAAGTGGCAGAATATAATCCTAGGGAGAATGGCAATGAGGAAGCGCTTATGGGGGCCTGAAAATTGGCTCTGGTTGTTAAACTGGGTTGGCTTACGGCAAACCGGCAAACCACTGCTATTATTTCAAGGCTTCATCTTGTGCAATGAAATCTAAGATTTCATTTACTAGAAATTCTGTTCCCAGCCCTCATGGCTGCGAAGAAAAATCTTCAAACCATGGACTGATGCAGTGATGTCAGCCCAAGTCTCCAGGCAATGTGAAATGAGAGCTATCCCGTTTATGTCAATTGGGAGTCAGTTCTGAAGCCTAGTGATGTCCATTTAAATCCCAAGTTGGTTAACCGTTCTATAGTATACAGATTTTAAGATATTCTTATGGCACAACTGGGTGGGGCTTGGATTGTGGGTAGAGTCTGAGACAGTACCAGATCCACCTCCTCATTTTTTTTTTTTTTTTACTAATCTGACACCTGGCCAAGAGAAGCTTGGGCGAGCCAGTGCAAATGGCTCTGGGTTTGCATAGAAAACTTCACGTACCTTGTGCACAGAGATTTTTATGATGCAGAAGACAAACCTAGTTTTGATCTCTAGGGCTTCAACTTCTCCCTGGCCTCAAAATCCCCCTCCCTTTAATGTTCTCTGGCTTTGGGTCCCCCAAATTCTCTCTCTTTCCAAGCTTCACTGGCTGTTCAGGAGCTTCCAGGGTGGAAGATCACAGGAAGGAAGACCCCAAGTCTGCAGTCTGCCTGCCTGCACAATTTTAAGCTTCACTGGAGCAAAGCTCTACTCGCATGAGTGTGGGGCCTCCGAAGGCATGCATGCTGCAGCCCCTCAGACTCACAGGTGAAGAGCTCGGCAACAGAGAGGGCTTTGTATTTACACCAGAGCCTCCTGTGAACTGCCTCTCTAGCTGCTGAGCCCAGGGTCCTGACACCAACTGCTGCCCACGGACCTCACCAATTGCATGGGACGGGATGTGCAATTGACAGCTAGCCAAAGAGATCCCGATTCTGAATGATTTTTCCTTTAACAAGAAAACCCTGGGAAACTCCATGAAGAAAACTGTATTAAGAAACTGTTGAAGCTCTTTAGTCCTGCACGTCACTCGAGGCAAGAATTGTCTTTGCTTCATTTGTTTGTACAGTGCCTTGAGTGCTAGACCCTAATCTCTAATGGAAGCCTCTAGATGCTACTGCAGTATTAAAACAAAACCTGCATGATAGTCAGAAGTATGCATAGCCTTAACTCTGCCCCTGGTGTAAATCCATTATAAGAAAGCCCCAGTGAAGTCTAGAAGGGAGTGCATGATGGACCCAAAATGTTACTTTCTCCTTTATGCTTAGAATGTGACTTTCCCTGCAATTCCTCTGAGTAAGCTCCCTGTGAAATTGAACATTTCCATGGATATACATCCTTAACACCAGTAAAACTTGAAAGTGAAATTGACAAAAAGATCAGATGGTATCCTTTAATTTATGGTAATACCCAACCCAAAGTGGAGATTTTAGGCAAATGATATATATTTTTAAAGTCCTACAAACTAGAGTATCTTTTTTGCTGCTGTTGTTGTTAAGCATGGCCCATTACCTCAGAACATATATTGCAAAATATTTCCCCAAGCTAAGGAGAACCTTGATTTTACAGACACCAATCTTACGAACAGCCAGTGGTACAAACCATTTTTCCCTGATGGGATAAAAAAAAAATACAAACAAAATAAAAGTGATGTCAGTGAAGAACAAGTCAATTTCCCTTCATATTCTGATTCCTTCAGTGCATTGGAATCTGCGTTGCAGGGGTTTGAAGGACAAGAAGAAAGCAATGCAGTGAACTGTAACTTATGCACCATACCTACTGTCATTTTGAGATGGTCGTTTTTATGAACTTTTTGATTTTATGAACTCCTCACTCCCTGATTAGTTCATAAAATAGGAATCTTGCTATACATGAAAGCATTGTCTTGAAGGGTAGATCCAGGACAACAAAAGAATCAAGGTTTGCAATCCACGGGAGGCATTAAATGCAACCCTAGACTTCTACCCTGTGCTCTCTAGGCATCCTTCTCTTTAATACTGGGACGCATGCCACAGAGACTGTATGACTTATTAAGCACAGAGATATTTGTGTGAGACACTGACAAACAAGCAGACAAAGCTGAGATAGTTGGGGCTGTGCAGGAGGCAGTGATAAGAAACAAGAGTGGACGTGAAGGGGAAAGCAGAGCTGGGAGGATGAGGACAAGATGTTTGAACTTGATGTGGTGAAAGATGGGGGAGACAGTGGACAGATTCAGCACTGAGGTGGGGTGATGCCATCAGAATGATGGGCAAGGAAGATGATCTTAATAGCTGTGTTTTGAATGGTCCAGAGCTGAGTGATGTAAGTGTTAGGGAGACTGGAGAGAAGGAGGTCTAAGTAATCAAGAAAGGGGATGAGGAGGATCTGGACAAGCATTCTGATTGTCTGGACAGGAAGAAAGAAATAGAGTAGGACACAGCCTGGACGGGTGGGCAAGAAAGAGGGAGGAGATGAAGATGACACTCACGTTAATGGCCTGAGCGACTGAGAGGATGGAAGAGCTCTCAACAGTGATAGAGAAAGGGAGAAGAAAGAGAGTAGGCGAGTTCAGTTCTGGCCCTGTTCAGTTTAAGCAGATGGCAAGACATCCAAGGAGGTGTCCAGATGCCAGGCAGTGGTGTGGGACTGCCTGGAGGGACGCAGGCCAAGAGCAGAAAAGCAGATCTGTGAATCATTGGCCTGAAGAAACCTGTGTGACTGGATGAGATCAGTGTCAAGGGAGAAGAGGAAGGTGCCTAGGAAGGAAGCGTGTTGTGGGACATCACTGGAGAGCGGAAAAGGGAATGAGACCCACTGAAATGATGAAAGAGCAATCAGAGAGGAGGAGAGGAAGAAGCCACAAAATCCAGGGGTGGGGAGATGAGGGACAGGCCATTCCAAGAGGGGTGTATGCTAGTCAGCGTCAAAAGCCACCAAGACCTCAAAGAGGATGGGAATTGGGTAGAGGTCCAGGGAATTGTCAGGAAACAGTCATGCAACATCTGCTTCTAAGGATAAAATCTTGAAATACCAAGTACCTTAACCTCCCCATGAAGCCATTATGGGTGTGCAGCATCCTTCTGGAGGTAGTTTATATCCAGCAGGACTGGGCCCTAGCCCCTTGCCCCTTCACCAGGATAAAAATGCAAGCTTTGTGCACGTATTTCAAAGACTTTGAGTAGCATGCACTGTGAACACCTCGAGGAATATAATACCATGTACTTTAACTGTTATGACTCACACTACTGTTGTCAGAACAAAGTGCATTACTTCTAGACCAGGGCGATCCTTGAGTGGAGCAGTGCAAGAGTCAGCAGAGGCAAAAAGCTATGAAGCTGTGCCTCTTCATGAGAATAGGCAGATGCTTGACAGAAGGATGAAATGCAATTATATTTCAGTTGTACTAAGTGAACACTGCAAGGAGAAGGTGCCATCTTTGTAAAAATAACAAACGAGGAAGGTATGGATGCAAGCAACTTGAGCAACATGTTTTGTGCTGTCACTAATTGACATCAGCCACAAGTGCAACCTGTGGAACTTGTTGCCCAAGGCATGGTGATAGCCAGAACTGTAACTGGGTTCACAAAAGAATGAGATAAGCTCATAGAGGACAGGTCCATCAATGGCTATTAGCCAAGATGGTCATGGACACAACCCCATGCTCTGCGTGTCCCTAAACCTCTGCCTGCTAGAAGCTGGGACAACAGGGGATGGATCACTTGATAATTGCCCTGGTCTGTTCATTCCCTCTGAAACCTCTGGTACTGGCCACTGTAGGAAGACATGATACTGGGCTAGATGGACCATTGGTCTGATCCAGTGCAGGCATTCTCATGTTAATCACTGCCTGAAATTTCTGTCCAAGTGCAGTGACATAAACACAGACAAGTTCCTAGATGAAGCCTTTTGTGTGTGGGAAAGTGAAGGAGAACAAAGATTGACAATTTACTTATGAAGGTAGCTATGGGCATCACAAGCAAAGGGATAGGCTCCAAGGTCTCAGCCTTAGAAACTGGAAGCCCTGTCACCCAGAGCATTTAAAAGTCAACTTGACAAATTTACTTTACTATTATTTATAGGAGACCACAGCTGTGCCCAGCATGGTAATCAACATGCACGATCAGGTCCCTGCTACAAGGCACTTACTATCTAGAACAGGGATGGGCAAACTATGGCCCGCAAGCTGCATCCAGCCTATCAGTCATTTTAATCTTGCCCTCGAGCTCCTGCTGGGGAGTGGGGTCTGGGGCTTGCCCTGCTCCACGTGCACTCCAGTAGGCTCCTGGAAGCAGCAACATGTCCCCCCTCTGGCTCCTACGCATAGCGTCAGCCAGAGGGCTCTATGTGAAGCCCCTGCCCCAAGCACCACCCCCGCAGTTATTGCCTGGGAGCCGCAGCCCATGGGAGCTGCAGGGGCGGCACCTGTGGACAGGGCAGAGTGCAGAGCTGCCTGGCTGCACCTCCACATAGGAGCTGGAAAGGGGAAATGCTGCTGTTTCCGGAGCTGCTCGAGGAGATAAGCGCAACCCAGAGCCTGCACCCCTGAGCGCCCCACACACACACAAACCCCAACCTCCTGCCTTAGTCCTGAGCCCCTTCCTGCACTCCGAACTTCTTGGTCCCAGCCCAGAGCACCATCCTACACCCCAGACTCCCCAGCCACATCCCAGAGTCTGCACCCTCAGACAGATCCCTGACCCCTCGTCATGCCCCATCCCCCTGCCCCAGCCCAGAGTGCCCTCCTGCACCCCAAACCCTCACCCCAGCTGCACCTCAGAGCCCACACTCCCAGACAGAGCCCTCACCCCCTCCCATGCCCGCGTCCCCTGCCCCAGCTCAGAGCCCCTGAACTCCTCATTTCTGGCCCCATCCCAGAGCCCGCACCCCCAGCCGTAGCCCTCCCCTCCCCCTCAACCCAATCCCAATTTCATGAGCATTCCTGGCCCTCCATACAATTTCCCTACCCTGATGTGTACCCTTGGGCCAAAAAGTTTGCCCACCCCTGATCTAGAGCAGGGCTGGGAAACATTAAGGGTATAGAGGGTCACAAAATCCACTAAAACCCTTTGGTGGACCACAGAGAAAAACAACATTTAAGACTGAGATGGGTTGCTGAGGGGAGCAGTCTTCCCCATCAACCCAGATACCAGCTCTGCCCCACGCCACCCAGCTCCACTTACTGCCCCCATATTGGCTGACTGTTTCAGAGCTGAGAGCCAATCAGATTCTGCCTCCCCCCCACCTCCCAGCAGAGACAATGGAAAGGAAGTAACAAGAACTGGGTGGTGTGGGACAGAGCCAGAGCCTGTGTCCATGGGGAGCCCGGTGCATGGCTCAGCCTGTGGCCATAGGGAAAAAGAGCAGAGGCAGAGACTGGGAGCAGCAAGACCCCATGCGCCAGATCGCAACACCACTCAGCTTTGGCCTGACCACCCCTTGGTCATGTCAGCAGGGGAAGGTCGCCACTGTTATGCCACCCATTGGCTGTGGGAGCTAGGAGCCAATGGGAAGGCAGTAGCCAGAGCCAGGTGGTGTGGGGCAGATCCCCACCCCTGCATGTGTGATGGAGAGGTTGTTGAGCCAATGGGTGGCATTGCAACATGGCACAACGGCTCCTGCTTCTAGTCCCAGGCTCCACGCCATACCCCCTGCAATCCCCTTCGCTCTGAGCACTGTGCTTGGTGCTCATATTTAGCTGGGCCTGAGTGCTAGGCCCATTGGTGGCTACACACCTGTTCAGCCCCAACAAAGAATATTTTCACCACTGCCTCTGGGCAGGCCAGATACAGTCCCAGGATCACCAGTTGCCCAACCCTGAGATTGTTCCAGCTGCCACTGAAATCAAGAGAAACAGGGTCTAATCCTAAACTAAGGTCAAATTCTGAACTCTCTTTGGTTGATATTTGGCTCTTATTCAGGCAGAGTTCTCACTGAAGCCAAAGGGAATTCTGCCCGAGCAAGGAATTTGGGATTTCATCCTGGGACAGGTACAGTTATTCCAGGCAATTCATGACAATGATCAGGTGTAAGGGAAGGAGCAGACACCTGCAGAGCAGACCCTGAAGGGCAGGGATATGAACTGGATGACCCAAGAAATCTTTTCCATTTCTGACTTCTGGGAGTCTAAATCCACAAACTCAAACCCAGATGGATGGATGCCAACAACCCTAAGCTTCATTTTAACAGAAATGGCTCTTTTCCAGGGAATGTTACTCTTGCTAGCACCAAGAAAATGAATCATGTAGAAACACAAAGATGAAAAGAATATGGACTGGAGACCCGAGCTGGGAACACTGTGGTTCTATGACTCAACACATTAGCTAACAAAACACAGATGTTAGGGTCGCTTTCAGCACAAAGTGGGAAAACAATGCTTCCTTTGCTCCTTTAGTGTTTCCTTCCCCATCTTTCTCTCATTCAGACACCTCTATTTTCCCCTTGCATATAACACTGATTTCAGAATTGTTCTTCTTTGCTCTTATGCTTTGTCATGTCCCTGCCCTGAGCTTTGTAACGATTTTGTGATGTATTTTCTCTGTTTCTACTTCATTTGGCTCTGGAAACTGCAGACCGGATTCAGCTCTCAACCTAGTGTAAATCAGAACTCCGCTGAAGCCAATGGAGAATCTGGCCCAGACATCCTCTGTTTATCCATAGGGCAGGGATAGTCTGGACACCAGAGCACAAACATCCTTATATGTTCCTCTATTCCTCAATGTTGCTCAATAGGACTGTCTCTAGAATGGAGCCAACTCTATGGCCTGGACTACACTACGCGTTTAAACCAAATTTAGCAGCGTTAAACCGATTTAACCCTGCACCCGTCCACACAACGAGGCCCTTTATATCGATATAAAGGGCTCTTTAAACCGGTTTCTGTACTCCTTCCCGACAAGAGGAGTACCGTTGAAATCGGTATTGCCATGTCAGATTAGGGTAGTATGGCCACAGATTGACGGTATTGGCCTCCGGGCGATATCCCACAGTGCACCATTGTGACCGCTCTGGAAAGCAATCTGAACTCGGATGCACTGGTCAAGTAGACAGGAAAAGCCCTGCGAACTTTTGAATTTCATTTCCTGTTTACCCAGCATGGAGCTCTGATCAGCACGGGTGGCGATGCAGTCCCAAATCCAGCATGGACCGTGCGAGAGATACTGGATCTGATCGCTGTATGGGGAGACAAATCTGTTCTATCACAGCTCCATTACAGAAGACAAAATTGACAAAAGCATTTGAAAAAATCTCCCAGGCATAAGAGCAGAGGCCATAGCACAGTGCTGTTGACAACGTAATGGAAAACCCAAAAATACAAATGGATGTCATGAGGGAGAAGGACTGAGACCCACTATCTCACAGTCCCGCATTCCCGAAAAGCATTTGGCATTCTTGGCGAGCTCCCAATCGCTGTACGTCAAACACATTGTCGGGTGGTTCAAGGTTAATCTTGTCAATGACTCCTCCCTCCCGCGTGAAAGAAAAGGAAAAAATCATTTCTGAACTTTTATTCAAACGCACTGTATGCTAACTGCATGCTCTGCGTAGAGCATGCTGCGCGCACAACAGCAGCATCCTCTCCCCTACCCTCCCTGGTGAATTGTACAAACAAAATGACTGAAGCCATGCCTCATCATCCCGGTATGCTCCTGGGGCTGGCCCCCATCGGTGGAGAAATTGCCGGGGCAGCTGGGTGAAAATAGGAGAACTCCCAGTCATTCCTGCAATGGTACAGGAACAGCTTGTTACCGCTTCATCATAGCAACTGGGGCGAGCTCCAATCAGCCTCCCTTTCATTCTAAAGAAAAGATCTGTACTGCCTGACTGTCATAGCACCGGGAGCTGACCTCTCCCCACACCGTTTAATGTCCTGGCCTTGGATTATTTCATACAGCGGAGACGCCTCCCCCTCAATTTTATTGCACTAAAAACAGTGTTCTTACCTGCTTTTATTTATTACATACAAATGGGAGGAGACACTTGCCACAGTACCCAGAAGTGGCGGAGACGGAAACAATGGGGATTGTCTGCCAGGCACCCCCCGTGAATGCAGCAGCTCATCATTTCTACGGATCTCGACACGAGCGGCTGTCCTTGGTACACTGTGCTCTAGTACCTTGCCCATATTCTAGGCAGGACTGACTCATTTTAGTAAAACATAAAGGAGCAAGACCTGGGGTATCACCCATTTGTCTTTTGGCGCCCCCGCCGTCCTCAGCGAGCAGCCAGAGCACACCAAAGCCAGCAGACGGTACAATGACTGACGAAACTGTGCATTACTGCGCCAATACAAGCATGGCAATGTACAATGAGGTAAACCCGCTCTGCACCTTGCAAAGGCAAATGAATGCACTTGTTATCACTGCGATAGCCCTCCTGTCAGCAGCCAGTACACAATACCGGTGCAGTTGAACAAAGGCAAAACGGCTCCTTGTGCTATGCACTGGCGTCTGCCAGAGGCAATCCAGGGAAAAAGGGCGTGAAATGATTGTTGCGTTGCTTTCACGGAGGGAAGAGTGAGTGACGACATTTACTCAGAATCACCCGCGACACTGTTTTTGCACCACCATGCATTGCGATCTCAACCCAGAATACCAATGGGTGGGGGAGACTGCGGGAACTATGGGATAGCTACGGGATAGCTACCCACAGTGCAACGCTCCAGAGATTGATGCTAGCCTCGTACATGGACGCACACCACCGAATTATTGTGCTTTGTATGGCCGCGTGCACTCGACTTTATACAATCTGTTTTACAAAACCGGTTTATGTAAAATTGGAATAATCCTGTAATGTAGACATACCCTATGACTGGGTCATTTCATGGTTTCTCCGCGGAGGTTGCCAATTAGGAGGCTAATGGTGGTCATGGATTTTGTGATGTGCCCACCTGTGCATCAGGAATTCAGCTAAGAGTCCATTAACTCATTTCATATATGCCACTGAACAGCTATCAGATGGTAGCATCTTTCAGTCATTACCAGGGAGGGGCTCAAACCATGAGGTTTGGCTCTAGAATTAGGAATGTAGGAGTTGCTAGACTGGATCAGACCTGAGGTCCACCTAATCCAATATCCTGTCTCTAACAGTGGCCCATACTGGGTGCTTCTAAGAAAGGTGTAAGAACCCAGAAGTGAGCAGCTGTGGAATAATCTGCTGCCCACATAGGGCTCCTTCTGATCTCTAATAGGCATTTGCATAAACTGAGAAACACAACGTTTAATATTCCTTCCTAAAATGTTGTTATTCATTATGATAACTCTACTGCCCAATCCCTTTTTGAACCTTGTTAAATTCTTGGTCTCTGTGACATCCTGTGGCCGTGATTCCACAGTCTAGTCACCCATTATATGAAAAAATATTTTCCTTTTATCGCTTTTGAATTTCCCACCTTTTAATTGCATTGACTGTCCACTTGTTCTTAGGTTAACCATTTTATCTGAATCCAAACTGCTCTGAAATCCAGGGGGGTTGGATATAGTATTCCACTTTCAGACCATCTCTAATTAGTACTGACCTAAATTCAAACTACGCGCCTAGACGTGAAAAAGCCCATATCCTGTTCCTCAATCCCACTTAGCCAACCCAATCCCACTTCTATTTACTTTTCAGATATCTTTCTCGCTCTCTCTAAAGCACTTTCCCTGGAAGAAGCACAAAGTATAACTAAGCTGAGAAACAAGATAAACAAGTAGAGACTGCCTTCTAGAAAATATATGTAGCCATGAATCATTTGCAGGAAACCACACTGATTTCCAAGTCTGATATAGGTTTGATTCTCTTTCTAATGATGTTCTTTCCTTTATAATGTGCACCAAAATTGGGACTCTAACCACAGAGGGATTGTTTACCCCCTGTTACATGTGCAATCACACAACCCACTGATGTGAATGAGGCTTTTTATTCTATCCACATTTTTTTGCTGGCCTGCTTGGCCAGTTTGGATCTGCATCCATGAAACACCAAGGAACACTTGTCACAGTGAAGCTCATCTTTAGTGTCTATCCCTGGGATAACTTTGCCGGTGAGCCCAGCAATGCTCTGCAAAACAGAGCACATAAAGCAAAACAGGAGAAAATATGCAAAGACCCTTCCCTCCCACCCGCTACCCCTCATGCTCACATTCTGTGGTTCACAGCTTCAAAATTAATTGATGCAATGGGCCAGAATCTCTACTCAGTTAAACCAAGGAAAATCAGAATAACTCCATGAAAGTCGATGGAATAACCAAGATCAGAATCTGGCCTGATAGTTTTTACAATTTAAGACATACCTTTCAGTAAAAGCAATGCCCTGTTCTGACAGCTAGCCTTAATTATAATAAACAGTCCTCTTCCAGCACCAGAATTTGTCACTTTGACATTTTATTCACCTAGTCATCTAATTCACACTTTTCTTTGTATTAGTGGTTGCTTTCAACTAACCATCAAGTATCAAAACATTTTTACAAAAAAGAGCTTTTCTCCTTACTAAATTCCCCCAACATATTTTTAAATAAAACAATCAGCTTATACATAAGAACCACAAATGCACAAGGAGCTTAAGATACAAGTAACTCAGTGCCTGAGGCCTCTCACATGTTAGCCCATCATAAATGTAAAGTGAAAATCCCCACAGACTTTGTTTTGTATTAGACGTTGCATAAAACCTTCTTGAGAAGCCAGATTAGTAAGCAACTTTGTTGGTGTTGTCATATTTAAATAAAGAAAATCAAAATGGGATTAAAATGTCTTTTGGAGTCTCACCATAACTTTGTGTAAATAGCCCTAGAATGCCTAAAAGTCATTTTATGATGATGATTTTGTTCCCAACAAACCATAAATTGTAAAGCAGCCTCACAAAAGTCTATTTGCCCATTCCTCTCTAGGGCAGCTGGCTTCAGAGTTTTGTTCATTTTGATCATTGTCATCATTTGTCACCTGGCAATTAAATTTTGTGCCCAGGCTGGTAAAAAGACATGCAATGTTGGTATAAGATCATGTGCGTTCCTCACTGTTGTTCTAAGGGTCTAAATCTTGAAAGCACCTTGCTGAGTTGTTATACAGGCAAATCAATAGGTGTTTGCCTGTGTGAAGACTGAACAAAAACTAGATGAGGCCTCAGGATTTGGCCCACTGGGAGTTTTACCAGATAAGGACTGAATAAAAACAGAGGTGACGATTTAGATCTCAGTCATACTGGTACAACTCTGGAGTATCTCCATTGACTTCAAAGAGTTAGTCTGAATTTATACTGGCGAAACTGGGGTTAGAACCTGGCTCTGGGTTAAAGACTTCAGGATTTGGCCCAATAGATGGGCTATATTCTGACAAGCTCATTCATAATGAGCTATACCTCACTCCACAAGTAATCCCACTGAAGAAAATGGGATTACTTGTAGAATAAGGTGTAAGGGTGGGAGAATCCAGCCCTAAGTAGCCTTATTATAACAAAGTCAGAGGATTTGAGAAGCAAAAGGAGAGAGTAGTGATGGAACTCTATTACCTGCAGGTCACATCTGCTCATTTTTTCTCTTTGATAGACTGGCAGATGGTCAGCAAATAGTCTCACATTTAAAATGCAACATAGATTTTAAAGTGTAAAAATAAGCATCCAATTATTTTAAAGGATTCCTGTTCCCCAAGGTAGCCAGTCACCTGTCTTTTTACTCTACTTTGAATCTATTTGCTCACACTCACAAACCAGCCTCACGGACGTCACCATTCTGTTTGGGCAGAATGATCAGTAGTGTAGATAGTACTATAAAGGTGAAATAGCTAAAATATACAGGCAGCTAGCTGCACATATCTTCAACTGTGCTGCTTTTAAAAAAGATGAAAAATATAAAATAAGCCAGACATAAACTGCCTCTGGAAATGGTGAGTGATTTGTTCTATTTTTTTTAACTCCTCTAAAAGCATGTTGTGAAAAGTGCATCGTCAGCTATCAGTCAAATACATAAGCCATCCCAAAGGGCTATGTCCCATTGGTCCTTCAGCTCTGATTTAAGAAACTGATAGGTATGAAGCGAGCTCATTCTGCCAGACTCTGATGTGCAGATGGGTTGCTGGAGGAACATAACTCATCTTCAGGACAGATAGGTGTCTTTCCCACCCACGCACACTGGGATGGGTCAGGTCCCCTCAGCTCCCAATATCCTATTTACGAGAGACACAAATGAGTGTACCACCAGTAGGTGCAAGATGCTGGCACCTTTACTAGGTTTGGCAGGACATGGATCACAATACTTTCACCCTAAGCACAGCCACATGGCACTAGGTTACCATACCAGAGGCAGAGCTACCAAAAATAGAAAGCAGAGAATGGGCCAAATCTGGTTTAATTGAGCTTTGGTTTTCATCTACTGTGTTACAGACCCAAAGATCTTTGCCCGACAGCCCGATCATGCAACTTATGCAAGTAGAGTCTACATTACAGTCAATGAGACTATTCTGGTGAGTAAAGGCTACATGCATATTAGGGTTGTAGGATCAAGCCTTAGGTCTGCAATCTTTCCTGCTGCGTTTATAATAAATAATAATTGGAGATATACCTATCTCCTAGAACTGGAAGGGACCTTGAAAGGTCATGGGGTCCAGCCCCCTGCCTTCACTAGCAGGACCAAGTACTGATTTTTGCCCCAGATTCCTAAACAGCACCCTCAAGGGCTGAGCTTACATCCCTGGCTTTAGCAAGCCAATGCTCAAACCGCTGAGCTTTAGACTAAGTATGAATTTTGCCCATGTACTAAATGCATGAAACGTACTAGGCTAAAATACTTGATCTACTTTCTATCATTTGTAGTTTGGAGAAAATGGTGTGAAAAAAAAGTCACATTTTATTTTTGATTCCCTTGTGGTTTTTTGTTTTCATGTTGTTGTGCAGCATCCTAGACATTTTGGTGGAGAGAAACTTCTTTGGCCCACACCAAGGAATGTTTTTAGGTAGCACTTTTAGCATGAATAATCTCGCACTATTGCTTTATTCAAAGTTTAGCAGAGTCTTGACCAATAGTGGTTTTGAAACTGTGGGCTGTGGTGCAGGATGATCTGCAGACTATTTGGTAGTGTTCAACAGGGAGCTGTCTGATCACACGGTGTTGATTCCTGCTAGGTATTTGCAGCCACTAAATTGTGTTTTAAAAAGCTAACCATGCATTTCAGACTTTCTTACTATCACTTTTCCTCATAAGCCATTGCTATTGTTGCCACAGGGATTTTATATGCTTGCAAATGCAGGGAGGGGGAGATGTCCACAGGCAGACAAATAATCTCTTTATTTAGATGGCCACGCTGTCAAAAAAAGTTTGAGAATTCCTGCTATGGAATATAAAATGGCTCAGAACATCTCTACTAAGGAAGCTTTAGGAAGTCATTGCTCTCTAACCATCTGCCTCTTAAAACTGCTCCTGTGTAATGATTGTAAACTTTGCTGTTTTATTTTTAAGTCTTGAAGTGTCTGTTAAACCCTAATAGGATTTAATGCAATGGAGATCTTTTCCTATAATTTTCCTCTGGGTGTTCTTTGAGTCATTATCCATTTTTAGACAGTGGTGGAGTAATTAAACAGATCCAGGCATCTTTCAAGTATTGAAGGGTATTTTTAATTAAGGAGAAGTTCAGGTGAGACTTTGATTATACACAATCCTTCTAGCACAGATGAAGCCATGGCTTTCAAAGTTTTACCAGATATATAAAAGTATTCTCTCTGACTCTGTAGGGAAGCCTTCAGGCCATGGCCCCAGACCTGACATTTCTCTTTTTAAAAGCCCTAGGCCAAGCTGCAAACCACAAAATCAACAAAAGTACCACGTGCCAAGCCAGAGACAGACCAAAGAGTTATTGAGTACAGGTGGAGAGCGCTGGGGATATTTTGATATATAACTGGAATGCAACATCTGAGCATCTAGGTTTTAAAATGTTCACAAGGTCATTAAACAAAGCTGATATGCATGTATCAGTGCCACACCTCAAAAACCGAATAAAGAAACCATAAACAGTTAGCACTGAGACATTCCTGTCACCTTCAAAACTGCATCTGGCCCCAAATCTAGTGAATGAGAACCAGAACTAGACTGAATTAAACTATGCTCCTTTTCCAAACCTTTTTCAAGGTATCAGAGGTTATATCCATGCAGTAAAACAAAGTCTTTTCGTGGTGTGGCTCTGGGCCTGTCTGTGCATTGTGTCTGTGCATATTGGGGTGTGTGGTGTCTCTGCTGTGAGTTATGTCTGTCTTTTGGTGTGTCGTCTGAGTGGGTTTTGGTGTGGGCGTGTGTGGCTGTGGCCCTGAGTTCTGCGTCTGTGCATGTGTGTTGTGGCTGTGCCTGTCTCTGGGTGTGCCTTTGTGTTTCTCCAGGTGAGCATTTGTGAATGGTGTCATCCCTTGGCGGGCATGCCAGCGTGTGTTGTGGCTAGTGTGTGTCTCTGCCTTTTCCCTCTCTGCACAAAGCTTCCAGGTAAGCGCAGCTCCAACTCAGACCCTTCCAAAACACACCCTTCCCCCAAACTCACGGCCCAAGAGAAAATCAACACCACCCTTCTCCAAAGAGCAAGGAGTGCCGGGGGGAGGGATTGTTACACACACACACACAGGACTCCAGCCCCAGCGCCTGGCTGGGAAGTTTGCTCGCCCCCCCGCCGGCTCGCTCACCTGTTCGGGCCCCTGGAAGCAGATCCTGCAGAGCGGGGTCCTCATGCCGCTGTCCAGGCTGCTGCCCAGCGAGTACCTGTCCTCCGCCTTCCCTTTGCAGAAGTCCTCCGAGGACGCGCTGCTCATGGTGGACGCGGAGGGCTCGCCGGCCGGGCTGCTCCACTCCTCCTCGGGCGGGCTGGCCGGGCCGCCCCCCCCTGCAGCCGGCGCCCTCCAGGCGCCCCCTCGCCCCCCATGCAGCGCGGGCAGGGTGTTGTTGGCCGCCGGCCCGCCCGGGCGGGGGGCTCTGCTGTCCATGGGGAAGGGAGGAGGGGGCGCGGGGGGTCTCCGGAGCAGGAAGACTTTCAGGTCATTGAACAACATGCGGCAGCGGCATTTGAGGAGGCTCTGATGGTGCAACATCTGTCTTGGACTCCGCAATCCGCAGCAGCAGCACCATAAACCGACTACACCGGCTGGTATTAACATGTGCCTTCCCTTTCCAGGCAGGGACGGGCGGGAAAGAGCAACCGGCAGGGAAGGCCCAGGAGCCAGAGGGCTGGTGGCTAGTTTCTCCCCCAACCCACCCCCAAATATTGGGCAGTTTTCTTTCTTTAAAAAAAGTGGATCTGGAGGAAGATCTGGTTAAAATTCACCGCAACCCGCTGATCATTAATAAGGATAAAAAATTATCGCTGCCCTTCCCTTACTCCCCCCCCCCCTTTTTTTAAACTGGACAAATTCCACAAGTTTGTTTAGAAATAAGCCGGTGTTAGAAATAAACCCTCCGCTGGGGGGGTTCAGAGAAACACGGGGGCTCCTGGAAAGTCTTGACTCCTGCGCCTGTGAAAAAGGGGGTCGCGTCTCTCCAGTGGGTGTGGAGAAAGGAGGGAAATATGGGTCTTTCCCCAGTATTTGGCATGTCAAGCGGTTCCTTTTCCTTATAGCTGTTAGCAGCCGAGTAATCTGAAACGGTACAAAGGGATGTGGCATCAGACGGGAGAAACAGCGGACTAAGGACATGCAAAACTGGGTTTTGTTCTTCTCATGATCAAAACTGCCTTCGTTGACAAAAGGGCCTTCACGTTATTTTTTTCCTGGGGAAGGGGGTGAAAACACCCTACATTTGCAACACGATCCTCACAGGCTCCTTCAAACGTTGCTGTTGTGTTCAGAATGTTTCATGATCAATATTAAAAGTCCCAAAAGACACGATTAGCATCCAATGAGCCTATCCCCCAAAGCAGTTTGTTTGGTTTGATTTTACCTCCTCCACTCCAGCAGCTGTCTGGACCACACACAAAAACCTGGCAATTGGTGAGGAAGGGGGAGCGCTTAGTACCTGCCAAGCTGTTATTCCCCTGGACTAAAAACCCCTAGACATCTGATCTAGTCTTTGCTTGTAATTGACCAGGCAAACGTGGATCTTACATGGTCACATTTCCTTCCCCCTTTCACCAAGCAGGGACGTCATCAAACGCATTGGCAGCCTGCACAGCCTATATTGAGGATGGCAAGGAAGGTTCTCTCTGCAACTGCAGGAATCTCCTTTAGATGCATAGGACGAGGCTCCTTCCTTTTCTCCACCACCAAACCCAGCTTCATTTTCCTCCCCTTCTCTCCTCCTCCTCTGAATGTTGTTCTCTCTCTCTCTGGCATTGACATTCAACCATTGCATGTGTCTCTGGCAAAAAAAAAAAAATCTCCTCTCCGTCTAAGAGCCTCTGATGAAACACAATGCACCAGACACAAGGGGATGCATGGGTTATTTTGCCTGCAGCTCCTATCGTGTTGGCAGCATCGAGCTGTCTCTCTCATCAGCCTCCTCTCAGCTCTCCCTTCCGGCTTGCAGTGATGATGATGCTGTTGCTACCTCCCTTGGATGCAACGGAGAAGGAGGCTTGTGTGCAGTGCAAATGGGGATTTTGAGGAGGGGAGGGGGGCGTAACGTGGGTCTCTCTCCTCCCCTCCCCCCTGAAAAAAAATAAGAAAAAAGCAAAGAGGAAGGGGGCATAGATGCAAGAATTCAGGCTGCCCCAGCCTTTGGCTCCCCTCCGCCTAGGTTGCCGACCGCTTTCAATAGACCGTCTTGGGAGGAAAAAGAGAAGAAAGATGTTGGTTGGGTGGAAGTGTGTCTGGGAACCCAGCAGCTCCCCGAGCAGCGGCAGCAGGAGGAGGAGGAGGAGGAAAGGGGCTGGCCAGTGCTGCTGCAGTTTCAGCACCACGAGCCTCTGGACAGCTCCCTCCCAGGCTTGGCACGTCAGGCGGCTGGGGGACTGACGCAACCAGCCACGGGAAGGGAGAGGGGAGGACAGACTGTTGTGCTGGGTGTGCAAGCGCCTACTATGCTGGCCTCCGGGCTGCACTCCAAGCATTATTCGTTCCTGGAGCTATTATTTTCATATGGTGGGTTAGTGTTTGCATAGAGCCTGCCTGCGAAGCTGTCTCGGGTGGATGTTTTCATACAGCCCGGGTGTGTGTATAAATGTCTGTGTGTGTGTATGTGTGTGTGGGCTGGCATGTGTGTGTCTGCATGAACTTCTCTTTGTGTGTGTGGATGTCTGTACAAATGTGTGTGGCTGCATGTCGGTGGGTACATGTGTGAATGTCTGTGTATGAATGTGTGGGTGTCTGTGTGTATGTGTACAAATGTATCTGTGTATGAATATCTGCGTGTATATGTATGAATGTGTGGGTGTCTGTGTGAATGTGGGTACAAATGTGTGTGTGTGTGAATGTTGTGTATGTATACAAATGTATGTGTGTATGAATATCTATGTGTGTATGAATGTGTGTGTATAGGTGTGAATGTGGGTACAAATGTGTGTGTGTGTGAATGTCTCTGTATGAATGTGTGTATGTGTACAAATGAATGTGTATGTACATGAATGTATCTCTGTGTGAATGTCTTTGTGTATATCTATCAATGTCTAGGTATTTGTGCACACGTCTGTGTCTATGTTTTATGTGTGTCTGCATTTTATGTCTGTGTGTGGGTTTGTATCTGTATATACATAGCTCCTAAGTGACAGCATTTTAAACTCTGGCTTTCATGAACCCTGCAAAAAACAAAACAAAAACAACTAGTGACACAAGTATGATCACCTTTCAGAAACAGGGAACTACAGAATTAATTCCTTCTAAAAAGGAATGAATGAAGACAGTGCAGAATCCGATCATTATTAAATAACTAGCAGACCATGTGCCTCAAGGTGTGAAGAAATCCATCTTGTCTGAGTCTAGTTTTACTTCAGACTAGTATTTCATTCTGTGATAGGACCTTTGAAATAATGAGTGGAAACTTTCAGGTGCAGGTGAAGTCACAATGTATATTCATAGATTCATAGATTCATAGACTCTAGGACTGGAAGGGACCTCGAGAGGTCATCGAGTCCAGTTCCTTGCCCTCATGGCAGGACCAAATACTGTCTAGACCATATTATATGTGACAGATTTATGCTGTAGCAGTTATTCATTTTAGAGAAATTCAAGATGAAAAAAATGCCACTGATGAACTTTTCCCCAGCAGATTAATTAGTTGCAGAGGATTTACTGGTTTAACAGGTATGATAATCAATATTTTTAATTTCACACCAGGGAGGTTTGCTTGTTAATAGATTTGTTCTTTTCAAGTGTGTTGTTATTTAATTATCCTTTACTATAAAACATAGGTTCTGGTGCAGAGTAAATACATTTGAACTCATCATTCTATCAGGTATTTGCTGTAGATAATTGACAACATTGGCAATACAGTGGCTAGTTTTGTAGCCCCTGCTTCATCTGCTTTGAAAACTCTAGATAAGGTTGCTGAATAGATACTGAAGTCCATTGGCTATCCACTTTCCAAGTGTGTCAATTGCATCAGCAGTGATCATTTTAAGCCATGTTATCCCACCAATGGGCATCCACCTAGATATGGAGAGACCACCTATAAAGAGGAGAGGGAAGGCAGTCTTTGGTTTCACTGCTGAAGCCATGAACAAAGGTACCAGTTTTGACATGGACAAGAAGGATCAAATTCTTGCGTGATTTAGAGATATACCACCTTCACAATCCCATTGCAGTCAACAGACTGACTCATTTCAGAGGCCACTGGGCAGCTGTTGAAGTAGTCATCAATGACTTTTGGTGACAACAGATGATGCCTGGATTTGAACCAGTGTCTAGCAGTTTTGAGATCTCTGCCCCCTCCCAATTGGTTCTTCCACCTACCCAACAAGGTGTCATCAAACCACAGAAGAAGGGGGGAAATGACTACTTTATTGTGATCTCAAGGCTTGTGAAACCTTTGGTAATCCTAGGCAGCTCCTCTAGCCACTCCTTGCATAAAACTCCCTCCGTCAGCAGGGTTTCAATACCTACAACTGATAGGAAAAGAATACCAATGTCACTCAAAGGTTATACTGGGTCCTGGACAGGGTTCTGAGATTGCCTTCTTTGCAATACGTATAATAAATGAGTAAATGGTAGCACCACAATCAGTAGAAGATCCGATAGTGTTATCTAATTAAGATTAGAGCGAAACCGATTATTCACCACAGCAAAATGAAAACAGCAGATGCAATTAGTTTGCAGCAAATAAATGACACATCAAAATGCTGTAAAGTTAAAGCATTCATCACTGTGGTCTGCCATGCCTTTCAGAAGCGAGTCTTTTACAACAGAACAAATTGGCCTTGTAGGACCTCCAAAAGTATATTAATGCTTCTGTGAATTTCAAATCCTCCTATTCTATTAGGGTCATTGGTTTAAAACTAATGTAAAGAGCTTTTTAGAGACTTTCTGAGCTCCAGACAGACTGGTGAGAGGTTGGCTTCTGCATGCCTGCATCCCAGAATGATTCTCCATCTCCTTCCCTTTACTGCCCTATTCAATTGTTTTAATGTCACCAATATTTTCAGAATGCCTCGCCCAATCATAGAATTGAAACAAACCCAACCACCTTATAATAATAATGTGGCTATCATCTTTCCACCTCCTCAGGTTTTTTCAAAGGGAGCATTTAGGGGCAGCCTGTTATATTAGATTGTGCATTTTAATGTACGGGCTATGCACCTGGAACACAGGTTGGCTGCCCATGGATATTTTTATAAACATGAATAAATAAATAAATAAATAATAAATCGGAGGCTCTCGGAATGCTTTACAAAGACAGACGTATCATTATCACTGTTTTACAAATGGGGAGAAAAGAGGCCATAACAGGGTATACCGGCTCTTGAAGGATAAAGGGGACCAGAAGACCCCATTCCAGGTGTTGGAATGAACAAAGGCCTAGAAAACGGCCTTGTAGCAGAAAAGAGGAAGTGGCCCCAGGTAATTAAGAGTTGGATGAAGGGGGGAAACCCAAATCACTGTTTCTTTAAGGCTCAGGGCCAGGAGCACTGTTGTGTAGGGTGGGGTGGGGTTCCCATCTCTTCCAGCCAATGGGGGGGAGCTCTCTTGGAGGCTGGCAGTATATAGGCTGCTTTCTGTCTCAGAACAAGGGAGAGTCTGAAGGAGAAGAAAGCCAGGGCCAGAGCTCCTATCAGAAAGGGCTGGGACTGGCAGCTTCAGGTGGAATACGCTGACAGAGAAAGAGGTCTGGGTGTGGCAGGAGAACCAAAGCTAACTATGAACTGTTGAATTATGATTTGGGACTTTATGTTGTGGACTTTTTGAGGCCTGTTTGGATTTTTTGAGTAAGGAGTCTAAGGACTGTGTGAATTTCATTTAATATTAAACCAGTCCTAGAAAGGATGCTGTGAGCTGCAACAGAGACTGTCTGGCATGCTTATGTGGGGGCTTACAGTATGCCTGCAGTGACATCTGGCCGTGAGAAGGTGCTCAGTAAGTGACCACCCTGCTACAGAGCTTAAGCCAACGTTTTCAAACAGCATTTTGGTTCCTAACTATGGATTTTGTGGCCTAACTTAGGGTACTCAGATTTGAAGCTGTTGGGCTAAATTACTTCCTAAAAGTAAAGACTGAGTCAGTGGCAGTCAGGAATACAGCCTTGGCTCCCTCCCCACACGTTACAGCACACAAAATCAATGGGAGCCATTCGTTCTGCAGTGAGAGGACCTGTCTTCAGGTGTCCTGATGCCTTGTCCCTTGCTCTAACCACTAGACTATAAGGGATTACGCTTGTTAAAGGCATAAACATGAACTTTTGAGGCCTTCAGAACTTGCTGTGCAATTAATTCTTTTTAATGAAACAGTTTGTTAGATTTGCTCCCCCCCATCCAAATTAAACTAATATGCTGATGTGATAATCTCTCTCCCCCCCTTAACTATTATTGATAAGACTAATAATAATAATAATAATCCTTATTAGCATTATTGAGCTTTTTATCCTCTTTACAGACATACTTTGGTAAGGGGGCCTTTAGAGACCTTTAGACAATTAACTAATCTGCTGATAAGGGGGACAAGGAAGATAGCTGGGATGCGGAGGAAGCTGGTATGCTACCATTCAATTACACACCAGGGTCTTCAAAAACCCTGATCAGAGAACAGTGGAACAGAGAAATTCCACACTGCTTTGGGCCAAATCCTGAATCGAGAGCACAGCCTAAAGAACCATGCTGTGTGCTCTGAAGCTCTGTGGAGTTGGAGGGAATCATCTGAACTAGTAATTTGTTTCAGTAGCCAAAGGCCCATCCCTTATTCTCTATCACAGCGCAAACTGGGATTAGCCTCTGCACCTTATACATTAGCAACAGCAGCTGCATCACACTTGCAAAACCTCCCTGCAAAGGGGCCAGCCTTCAGCAGAGAAAACGGCAGGGAAGGAGAGAGAGCTTTGACCAAAATTCACAAGTAAACCCTCACTATAATCTCTCTCTATATTTGGACTGCACCCGTCTGTATGTGCTCGATATCGAAAAGCCTATTTAAACCCTGGTAGGTCAGAGACAAAATTCAAAAGAAAAAAATAATAGGAGTTATTAGAATGAATGAATGAATGAACAGCAGTGAACTGATTGAAACACAACCAATTCAAGTGTGTGTGTGTGTGTGTGAGAGAGAGAGAGAGAGAGAGAAATAAAATGCTGTCTGGGCAGCTAGCATCAGACAGCCAGAAAACAGCCATAGAAACCTCCCTTTGTATTCTCCATCACTCTGAAAGTAAACAGTCACCTAAGCCCATTTTGCTGCCCACCTACTCAGTCAATAGCAGCACAGCACTTCCTATTCTGCTTCAGGCTCCTTAATGGTGCAGCGGCAGCTTTGATTGCCTTGTTGGCCGCATCCCTATGGCAAACCATTACTTACGGCCTATTCACTGAAGTTTCCTACTGCACTCTGAACAATCAGGAGCTGCTCATCAGCTAAGTACCCCTGTGAGTGCACGGCACAGCAAGACTTCCTGAATTCTTTCCTGAATGGAGATAATATTGATATAATTAACATAAGCTTGCTGGCGAAGCCAGTGGGCAGATCCAGCCAGGGTTTGTGGTGGGTTCTGTCCATAAGGCTGAATGTCTTGGAGGAGAAGGATGCTACTAGCTAGGATGGCTGGAGGATGCGCTGGCTCAGAGAACCCTAACAATAATCTGTCTATTGATTGAAATGATCTTCTCAAAAGACCCTTCAGTTAATTTTGTAATGCTGTTTGCACCGAGCCTGTGTTGCATTTAGACTGTGGTGAGTAAGCTGTTAGCAAGTTTCCATGAATTCCTTTTGGTCAGGCAAGATGGCGGCAGCTTTTGCAGTTCTTCTCTCTCCTACCTCTGACACCTCCCCCAAACTCTCTAGTGTTCCCAAGTATGCTTTGCACTTACTTCTGTTCCATGCTGTTAGCATTAGGTATCACAGCCCGCTTTGGGCTGACACAGGGCACTCACTTTCTGTTTGGGTGGGGGGAAAGGGGTGTTAAAAAAACGTTGTGCAAATACTTTTATCATCAATTCCTATGATGGAGAATAACACTCTCGATCTCACTGTATTTATATAACTAGGATACTGAAAAGAGCCCAAGTTCCTTTTCCCACTGTAACCCATTTCCTATTCTCTTTAAGGGTGTCCTAGGGACAAATTCCTCCCTTTCTTCTTATTATTTAAAATTCAAAACTGCGAGCTGAGAGCATGCCACTGCCAGAACCATCATTCCAAAGCATGGAGTTTTCTGCTTTCAAGCCCTAAGCCAATACCTGCCTAGAAATTTTGAAAACGTTGGATGACTCTGGGTAGAACTGTGACTTTAATTAAGCAATCAGACATGACAGATTGTGTATTTTAGGGGGATTATAACCAACCCTTGAGTAGCTTTAGAAGGCATCAGGCCAAAGGCCAAGCAGTTTTAACTACTCGACAAGTGCAGTAATCATCTTGAAATGCAGAGCCTAGAGGGGCCTGGAGTTTAGACATTAGAGAAATAACATGTTGAGCCCTTTGGTATTTCCTGAGCATTATAAACATGGTTGTACTGTCCTGAGTAAGGTCAAGTTTGATCCAGGGTTCTAACTGCACATACTGTATTTATAGCCTGTTTTAGTCAGATTGTAGTGAGGCAGAATGGCCTCCCTCTAAGCCTGAGATGGAGGGATCACTACACTCTCCCTGGTGGGTGGAGCCAAGCCAGCTCTGCCCCACACTCCAGAAGTAGGGGGTCGGGGGGGGACAGGAAGTATAAGAGGAGGGCCCTTCAGCTCAGTTGGGCCAGAGCCAGCAAAGGAGACAGATGTCTCTAGCCCGCTGCAGAATTCTGGACCAGACCTTGAGCTGTGTAACGCCCTGCCCTTGGAGGAGGAGACCGAGAGCAGAGAGGAGCTCCTCCAGGTAATCTGCCACTTACCTGGAGGAGACTGAGGACCCGCAAACTATGGAGCTACACCAGCGGATTGGGGTAGGAAGTTGCCCAGCGGAACCAGATATTAGTCAGGTTGTGCGGTCGCAGTACGAGTCAGTGTGCTTTGGCAAGATCGCTGCTGACCCAGCGGTGGGATCTCCCTCGCCACACACACACACACTGTTAGGGCCCAGGGCTGGGACTCAGTGGAGTAGGGGGGACTTGGGTCCCCCTGCCACCAACTCCAACCCTGAGGTGGTGGCCTACTCCCACTAGGCCGGGAGCTTTCTGGCTTGCCCCAGTCGGAAGGCTGCAAGCTCCTATACTGTGTTTGCTGTCTGCCTTAGCCGGGAGGCTGGGCTAAAGGCTGCTTAATTATTTATTGCTCAGGGCCAAGGGCGCTGGAACAATTTTTATAGCGCGGGTGCTGATGATGGAAACCATGTATTTGGTGGTGTTATTACTACTTCAAGCCAGGAGGTGCAGCAGCACCCCTAATTCCAGCACCACTGCTCAGGGCGTCAGAGCCTGGTCTGTATTTACTGCCTGCCTTAACTAGGAGGCTTGGGCCCAGAGACTGCTTATTGCTCTGTCCCACCCAGAAGGTCGGAGCCCAGACTATGAGTACTGTCCGCTCTCGCCAGGTGGCTCGGGCTAAGGACCTCTAATTAACTGTTGTTTATTGCCTGATGCAGCAGGTCAGAGTGGCCTCCCTCCGAGCCTGAGACGGAGGCATCACTACACAGATCTCCTGTTCCTTGAACAAATGCTCATGTTGTAATAGTCTGATGTGGGACGCAGAGCAGAAACAGTGCTGGGCCTGATCCTGAGATAAAAGCCGCACCCTCAAAATCAACAGGTTTTGAGAAGGCTCAGCACTTCAGACACTCAGCATTTAGCAAGACTAGGCACAATAATCCACAGATTATTCCTGCTAGCAGCATGGTATGTGAGGGTGCTGTATAATTGTTTTAGCAGGCCAAGGACAGCACAAGTTTGCCATTATCCTGGAAAGTTTTAATGGCTGCCATCAAGCATATCTTTGACCTATCGAGCAATCGCAGACCAGGTTAAAGTTGTTGGATGTGCTAACCAACCTTCGTTCAGGCTAAATTGAAGGAGTAATTAGGCCCTTTTTATAAAGTGATAGTTAGAAGCAGTCGAAGCCACTGCCCAAGGCACTGGGTCACATGACAACTTGAGCAGAGTTAAGCTGTGGAGTCGGGATTTCCCTGGGACTGAGAGGCTTGATTGGCTAGAGCTGTATGTCTGTCTGCATGTGAGAGGCAGAAAGCAAGAGAAGCAACGGTGAGCATGATGCTAGGAGGAATCCCAGAAACAGAGCTCCAGCACAGTACCCACTGGAAAGGCAACCTTGGATTTCTGAGCAAGGAAATTGCCTGCGCTTTGTCTCTACTGTGCTCAGAGAAACAGGTCTGTGTGTCCATTCTTTGTAAACAAACAGGCCTGCACCAAAGAAACAACTGACTCAGATCATCAATTTCTCCTCCTAATAGAAACAATGTGGCAAGGCCTCAGATGTTAGCTAATTTCTGGGGCCAAAAGGGGCATCAATCCATTAGCAGACCACACCACCTGTTATCCAAACCCCACTCAGCAATGCCCCTTGGGCATCCTCTTGCAGAGGTTCCCCAAGGTATTTTGGGTTACCAGAATCAAGGTGGAAAATGCACACCCCACATTCCCCCTCTGTCCACTAGTTTTCTGGAATGTGCCTATGCCCAAGGGGAAGCACGAAATCATCCCTCTGCATTATAACACTATTATAGCGCAATGGAGGGAGAAGAGCCTGGACACAGAGAACTAGAATGTTGGATGCTGTTTCTCAAAAGCCCTGCAGATCCACATACCAGGATTTTGCATCTTGGACTGCCCAGATAACCTCCTGAGCTGTGTCATCTCATTTCTGGAACGGTAGACAAACATGCAGACTTTGCATAAACGCAATATGTGCAGAGCCGTCATTTACAAGGCAGATAATCTCGTTAGTTTCATCACAACAATAGATGAGCTCTCCAGGCTGGCAGAGGCAGGAAGCTCTGTGGGGGCAGAGCTCTTAGTCCCAAGCACTAAGAGGAAAGCGCATGTCATGTCACTCAAGTGACTCCAGCTGGAGCATTTAGGGGAAAGATTAGTATAATGCAGTGCATTTGAGGGTGATGGGAAGGGACGTACAATGGGGGATCCTCAGTCTACAAAAATAGGTAACAGTCTCAGGGACATGTATGCTCACACATGTTGGCTACGCATAATTCATGCAGCAGGATTGCTTGGTAAATCCTGCTGATAAAACCTGGTTTTAAAACACAAGGTACAAAATGTTGAGCTAAGAGGTTGATGATGGCTAGGGTACCAAGATAAGCAGTTGTCTCAAGCCCTTTTCTTTGTAGGTGTTATAAATGCAGAGATGTATAGAATGCTAGTCAACAAATGAAAGGTGATTTTAAACTAACATGTATTGGTCCTTCTGATTATTTCTCTGTGTACCTTAGCATGAGGACAAATGCTATGTCTGTGCCCAGGGTTCATATCAGAAAGAGAGAGATACCTATCTCATAGAGCTGGAAGGGACCTTAAGAGGTCATTGAGTGCAGTCCCCTATACCTTCACAGCAGGACCAAGTACCATCCCTCACAGATTTTTTGCGCACCCGATCCCTAAATCCCACCCTCAAGGATTGAACTCATAACTTTAGGCTTAGCAGGCTAATGTTCAAACCACTGAGCTATCCCTCCCCCTAGTACCAACTGTGGCAGAAGAGGATAGAGTGGATTTAAATACAGTGGTGCCATAAAGAGCGCTGCTGGAAACGACAGCAAAAAGACACATAAGCGCAGTGAGCGGGACATGTTAGTGAATATACACCAGTGTCAATGAGAAGAGATTTTTGACCCTTGAGTTGCTGGTGGTCTCACCAGGGCACATTGTTGGCGGAAGCTTGTACTGACAAGGCCTGGGCTGTCTTTCAGTGGGGCTCCATTAGGGGCATCAATCTGGCACGTGTCAGAAGTACTACATTCAAAAGAGAGGGCAAGAACCACCACAATACAAGCCAGTGGTGCATTAGAAACATGTGAGGGAGGAGACTCTCTTGCCTTCAAGCAATGCGCTAGATCAGTGATACTCACTCAGATTGAGACTCATGAGCTGCAAGTGGCTCTTTGCAGCACATGATTTTAAAACATTGTGTGATTTAATTAATGACCAATCAGGATGCTTTTACTATGATATTAACCAATTGTAGTATATTTGGTCAGTCATTTTTCTGTGAGAATTCTAATATATTAGGACTGTCAAACAATTAGAAAAATAATTGCAATTAATCTTGAGATTTAAAAAAAAAAGTCTCAATTAACACAGTTTTAATTGCACAATTAAACAATAATAGAATACAAATTTAAATCCAGCATGGAAGCATGTCCTCTGAAATGTTGGTCGAAGCATGACGGTCATATGAATGTTTAGCATATCTGGCACGTAAATACCTTGCAACGCCGACTACGACAGTGCCATGTGAACTCCTGTTCTCACTTTCAGGTGACATTGTAAACACGAAGCAGGCAGCAGTATCTCCCATGAATGTAAAAAAAACTTTTTTGTCTTAGCAATTGGCTGAACAAGAAGTAGGACTGAATGGACTTGTAGGATCTAAAGTTTTACATTGTTTTGTTTTTGAGTGCAGTT
Source organism: Chelonoidis abingdonii (assembly GCF_003597395.2). Taxonomy (NCBI): domain Eukaryota; kingdom Metazoa; phylum Chordata; order Testudines; family Testudinidae; genus Chelonoidis; species Chelonoidis abingdonii. The sequence continues at coordinate 77,122,894 of NC_133778.1, forward strand.
ATGTAAAAAAAATCATTCTACATTTGTAAGTTGCACTTTCACGATAAAGAGATTGCACTACATTACTTGTATGAGGTGAATTGAAAAATACTATTTCTTTTGCTTATCATTTTTACAGTGCACATATCTGTAATCAAAAATAATATAAAGTGAGCACTGTACATTTTATATTCCATGTTTTAATTGAAATTAATGTGTTTGAAAATGTAGAAAAAATCTAAAAATATTTGTAATAAATTGAAAACTCCATTTAATTGAAAATTTCAAAAGATCTAGTTAATTTGTTTTGCATTAATTGCTTGCGTTAACTGTGATTAATTGATAACCCTAATATATATGAGTAAATGAAACAATTAATTCACACTATTGTGACTCTTTCAGGTAATGTTGACCACTAAGTTGGTTGCTGAACTTCTGAGGTCTGAATATCACTGCGCAAGATTGACCATTTACTAATGGACCCTATGTTAATTAAAGAGAGAGTTCAAAAGCTTATATATTTTCCTGTCCAGTTAATTAATTGATTTAGAATAAGATTTATGTAGTTAAGGGGTTTTTATAATTACATGTTACACAGAGTGGAAAATGGAACAATTTAATAGACTACAGCTGTGATACTGCCAAGTGCTGAGCACCTCCAGGGAGGACTTAAGCAGTCTGATCTCCCAATGAGCCAACTTCTCTCTGCTGCTGACAGTCTGCAGATCTTAGGTTCCCAGTTGCAGTTGCTCAGCATCACTCACTCAGCATCAACCCACTGAATTGAGGGTTCTCAGCACCACACGGGAGTGGGTCCTAAGTTACTTCAGAAAGGATTTTGTCAAGGTAACGGCATTTATTTTTCACTACAGAGCTGATTTCGCACAAGCAGTTTTGTATGCCATTAAAGGTGAGGCTTCTTCCTATTGGCTTTTAGCTTAGATCAGACTCAAGTCACTGTGGCACTGGGCCGGCTGTGATCTCATCCCTCAGCTCTATATTATTAATTAGATTTTCCTTTAGGTCCAGATCCCTGAATCTTCATTTGAAGATGAACATCTGAACCCATTCAGAAGAGACCATGGGAGGCAGAACATTAGCCTGGGAGTCTGTTTCTTTTTCAGTTATTCATCAAAATCACAAAACCCTTATGTAAGAACCTTATTCTTCAGGCCTTATGCCCACACAGGAACTTCCACTGTAGTATCTACCTGCCTGGACTGGATGTGTTATCAAAAGATCTTAAAGCACGTTACAAAGGTGGAGAAGAATCACCTGTCTAAAGGCAATAGTGGGTCAGTCCAAACAAGCAAACATAACAGTGACAAAGCTAGGATTAGAACTCATTTTGCCTGGTACCTAGACCTCTGCTTTTGTACCAAGCCATCTTTGAAGATAGAGTTGAGTGAGGACATGTGATATATATATATATATATATATAGCTTGATACTATAATTCTGTTTGTTCCTTCGCTTTTATTAGTAGAGATGGTTGTGTGAAAACAGGATCTTTGTTTCTTAGAAGTTCATCAGCTCCTGCTGCTGATTGTCCCCTAGAAATCTGATTCGAAATCCTCAGTGTGGGGACATCATTTCCACAGCAACTAGTGAAGAAGCCCAAACCCCTTTGGGAAGGAATAAACTGCAAGAACCGATGAAGCTCCTAAGCAACCAAAATCCTGGATTTGGGTGAAAGTTTGCAATAAGAAGAAGAAAAGAAAACCCCAGGGTTCTCTAGGCAGAAGGAAGGCTAGAAATTTGTTTAGGTTTTAATGAAAGTTGAGATTCCAGTGTACTCGCATAATGCTGGGATCTGGGGCTTTAAGAAAACCAAAGATTGTGAGACTTGGGATAAAAATCATAAGAGGTGGCAATGCTGAAAATCGGAGCATACTAATGGACCTTATTATGAGGGTCATTTATGGTTTGTATTAATACAGCACCTGGGTCCTGGTCTGTGACTATGGCTCCTAATGATGCTAGGCACTGTGCAAACAGAACAAGGAGACAGTCCCTTTCCCAGTACACTTATGCTTTCATTACCCGGACATGTGGCAATGAGAGGGAAGAACTTGCTTCCAGTTGGGACAAGAGTGATGTGGGGAAAGAGGACACCAAGGGAGCCATGAATGGGGGAACTGTGGCTCATGAGGGGTTTCCCCAGCCAAAAACCCTTCTTCCTTTGCGCCCCTGTCTCGTCCAGCCTGTCCCCCCTTGAACTGCTGGGCCCCTGCTTTGTCCACTGCTGGCAAGGCCCTGAGAGCACCTCTTCCTCCTCGCCTAGCTGCTCCAGTCTGTCTACTGTAGGGTGGAGTCACTGCAGAGTACACCCTGCTCAATCTCTGCAGCCCTGCTGAGTGTGTGAGAAAGACTTTAGCTACAGTGGGAACAAACACCCAGGGGATCTCAATCCTCCTACTCCTTTCCTTTGAGAGGCAGACTGTTCATCCAGTCAGTAGCTAAAGATATCCGATCCTGGTGGGACTGCTGGCCCAATGAAAACACAGAGTCAGGTCCTGGCGTGCCAGAAGAAATTGATTTTTCCCTTTTTCTCTTTCCCGCATACTACAGCCCCGTATTTTTTCTTTTTGATTCATTTTCTGTGCTATGAATAAATGACTGGTTTGCATGATGTTTACCTACTGGCAGACTTATGTGCCAGGATAAGAGTGGGCCAGTACAACTCAGTATATTGTACTGACACTTTGATAGACCTAACTTGTTTCCCTCCTGCCCACGCTTAGCTCCATGTGTGAGCTAGGGAGCGTGTGACACTCACACACAGCTTGCCACGCTTGCCCCTTTCTCTTCCAGTGGTTGGTTCTCCCATTTCCCACCACCGCTCTTATCCAGCCACCTTCCTCTGCCTCCAGGCCCCACACTAAAGTTGTGCTCTGGAAGGGATTGTAGCACTGATGAATGGTGCCAGCGAGGTTGACAAGCCTGGAGACTGGAGCAGAGTCACTGGTCTATTCCCAGCAGTCGTGCCACGATGATGGCTTCCATCTTGCCCAGTGCTGGGGATCTCAGGAGCTATGGCAGATGAACATCCTCTGTGGATAAGGCATGGGGGGCACGTAACACACACTGGCACTTCTCCGCACTGTCAGTATTGCTTAGCCCCAATCCCAGGAGGCCACTTCTAGAGATCACTAGAGCTGAGACTGGAATTCATTTTGCAAGGGCCATGTGGTCCTTGCCCTTCTTGCTAAGTCTGGTTAAGGCCAATTTTTGTGTGTGTGATGTGTTTGCTTGCCCATTATTATCATCACAGCACCTGAACACCAGTCGTGGACCAGTACCTTACTGTGCTAGGCACTGTACGAACACAGAGTAACTGCACTGAGACCATCTACTTTTTGTCACCTAACCTACAATCAGATGCAACAACTTTCAGCCACGCCTAACCTCGGATCATTTTGAACCACCAACCTAGGAGGTGAAAGGGTCTGAGGGCTGTTAATTCCCTGAGTGTCTGTCTCTCTGTCTCTTTCTCTCACTCACTCACACACACACACACCCTCTCTCCACCAGGGGCTTTTTCTTGATCTCTTCCTTACAAGATCAAATGATTTACAAAGCAATCCTTTTTTTGCCCTGGAGACTAAACCTTGGCAACTCACTACTCACAATGTATATGACATCTCTTTGCAAAAATAACAGTGCACATGCAAAATGCCTTCCTTTCATGAGCAGTGTTATCTTTAGCTAAGCTTATTCCTGGAGCGAGTGTTCCTTAATAGCTGTCAATATCTTAATCTGATTCATGGAAGCTGTCCTTCCACTCCTGTCAAGGTTCCTCCCCCCCCCCCGAACTTTAGGGTACAGATGTGGGGACCTGCATGGACACTTCTAAGCTTAATTACTAGCTTAGATCTGGTATCACTGCCACCATCCAGAAATTTCAGCATCTGGAACACTTCCTGTCCCCCCAAAACTTCCCCTCCCTGGGCAGCCTTGAGAAGCTTTTTCACCAAGTTCTTAGTGAACACCAGTCCAACCCCTTGGATCTTAACACAAGAAGAATTTAACCATCCCCTCCTCCTTTCCCCCACCAATTCCTGGTGAGTCCGGATCCAATCCCCTTGATATTTAAACAAGAAAACTCAATCAGTTTTAAAAGAAAGCTTTTAAATTAAAAGAAAATAGGTAAAAATCACTCGTAAAATCAGGATGAAAAATATCTATAAGGGTATCAATTCATATTAGCCCAGAGAACCCTCTAGCTTAGGTTCAAAATACAGCAAACAGAGATATAGAATCCTTCAGCGAAAGGAAATTTAAAATGAGAAACAACAATAAGACTAACACGCTTGCTGGCTGTTACTATTACAAGTGAAACCATGAAGGACTGATTCAGAAAATTTGGAGAGCCTGGATGAGGTCTAGTCCTCTTATCCAAGAGTGAACAACTCCAAACACAAAGAGCCACAAACACAAAGCATTTCCCTCCACCCAGATTTGAAAGTATCTTGTCCCCCCATTGGTCCTCTGGTCAGGTGTCAGCCAGGTTTACTGAGCTTCTTAACCCTTTACAGGCAAAAGAGACATTAAGCCTTAATTATCTGTTTATGACAGCTCCCTACACCAAAATCAGCACTAACAAGTTCTGATCTTGGAGTATTCCCAGGTAGCAGGATAACTGCAGTGGAAACACATCAGCATTGTTGGTGAGTCTGGGCCTGGAAGTGAGACTACAGAAAATGTTTTTTCTAGATTTTTTTAAAATTTTGTTTGTAATTAGTGGTGCTGCCTGTCTGAGAAACAGGTATAGATATCAATTGGTTCTAGTGATGTTTGTCTTTGTAAATTAATGTAATTCTAGTAAATCTGTAAAAAGTGTGCAGTTTGTATGCATATTAACTATGCAGAGATCACTAACACCACATGACATTGTGGCCAGAAATAAAATCTGAGAGTATATGCAAATTTAGGAGAAACTTCCTTTCCACTGATGTACAGAACAATCATCAATCCTTAGCTGGAGATCAAGGCTAAGTTACCTGGAGTGATTTTTCAAGTGACTCTGAAACCTGCTTTAGCACCGGAGAATTTTTGTAGCGCAGATGAGGGCTTAATCTTTGTCCTCCAAGACAAAGTTGTCACATTATGATTGTCTAAGTATGTTACCTTGGATATCATAGACATGAGCGGCCTTGCTTTTAATGTTACAGTTCTCTCTGCATGATGGTGTACTGTGATGGAATCGTAATGCAACAGCATGCCTTGCTGATGCCACATTGCTTCTAAATACATTTGGGGACTGTTTTAGGCCCTGATCCTGCAATGAGTAAAGTTACTTATGTGAGTATTTGCAGTACTGGCCCTTAATACCTAGCCAGTGTTCCCAGGATGTGAGGGCAGCCTTATCAAAACTGGCATAGTCTTGTGAAAACTGAGAAGAGTACTGCACCTGTGTGACTTTGGAGAAGATGTTGGATTTCCTTGTGCTGCAGTGAATCCAGTTGGCCAACAGGAAAAGAGTCAGAAAGTTTAAGGCCAGAAGGGATGACCAGGTCATGTAGTCTGACCTCCAGCACCCACACACCAAATCCAACAACCAAAATGAAACCAAAGTATCACAGCCCACAGGAGACTAGACTATGATGTGCCGCAGGCAGAGGATAGGAGGGACCTATCCTCTGCCTGCGGCACATCATAGTTTGAGAACCCCTGCACTAACTAATGGGATTAGGACGAAACATCTCTTGTGATTATTAAATAATTGTCCACTACAGGTTTGGGCTTTCTGTGTCTTCATTTTTGCATCTTCCACGTGAATGGGGGGGGGGGAATAGCTCAGTGTTTTGAGCATTGGCCTGCTAAACACAAAGTTATGAGCTCAATTCTTGAGAGGGTCATTTGGGGATTGGTCCTGCTTTAAGCAGGGTGTTGGACTAGATACCTCCTGAGGTCCCTTCCAATCCTGATATTCTATGGTTCAGACTACCATTGGCAATACCATAGGGAACTTGCTGGAATCCTGGTCTGGATCAGTATAGCTATTCCTATAGGACAAATGCATATCATTATCTCTTACTGTTGTAACCTTTGTCTTTTCAATGTATCTGTTACAACCTAGCTCTGTACCTGTCTGTATGGAGATAAGCCTGTTACAAGTGATAGAGAAACCCCACCCTTGACCCTACCTTACCCAAGGCCCCAGGCTTTTTGCCGAGAATAGAGTAAGAGTAGGCCCAAAAGCCTTTAGCTAAGAGCAAGAGTTTTAACTTCTACTAAGCTTGTTTTTCTGTACAAAGGGCATGCTGAGGCAGAAAGATGTGGTCAGGGCCCCAAAAAGAGGAACTAGAATTGGATAAAGGGGAACCAGGAGATCTGTTAAGTTACAACAGCTGAGCTTGCTGTCAGGACTACAGAAAAGGTGCTAGAATGGTCAAACCGCAGACTTGACTGGCAAAGACAATAACAGGAAAAGCCATAGAAGGAAAATTGGGGCTCTGCCATAGATGGAAAATTAATTGGTCAACTGCCTATAATCCACATGATATTCCAAATAAGGCAAATAATATGTGTAACCAGCGTGCTACGTTTTGCGGTTTTAACCTTTATAAGCTTGGTAAAATTTGTAACATATAGAGCAGCTTATCCTCTTGCATGGAGTCACGCTGTCTCTCCCTGCATATATGCTTGTGTGAAATAAAGGTGCCTCGGGCTGTCTGATCCAAAATTAATCGTGTGGTCGATTTTCCACGACACAAGTAAACCTAGCCTCTAGGTCTCAATGCTTCCAAGCCAACTGGGCAGACTCTAGTCCCTGTGTCTAGGTCTGGGTCTGTAAATGCACTCCCAGGCTCAGACCTTTTGTCTAAGGCTTTCCTTGGGATCTGGGACATCACAGTCCAGCCACCCTAGGTCCTGAAACCAGTGTCTTGGACTTCCTTAGCCTCCCCAGTCAGGTGTATGTGCTTCCCTCCTGAGGTTCATTGAGGCTTTGAGTGTTCTGGTCTTCTAGCTTAACCCATTTGGGGACAACATGTCAGGAAAGCAAGGAACACAGGCTGAGCAAAGGAATTTCTTAACCACAATCACGTTACTCTTAAAATCATTTCAGAGTTACAGCTCTCTAAAAAATAACAAAAGTCCTGAGACATCCCCCTCCCTGTATCTGATTGCACCCCACTTGTCCATCTGGGGGCTGTTAGTGTTTCAGGCCAGGCTTAACTGGAAAGCTACAGCCCCACTCCCCAGTCAGAAAACCCATTGCTCCCCAGGGGTGTGACGGTAGCTGAGAGTCATTCAAAGTCGATAGCCCGAGATTGTAGTCTTGATGGCTTCTCCATGATAGACCTTCAGTGACGTGTCACGCTCCTTTCATTGGTGGCTATCTGTAACACAATTGAACATGCTGCCCTCCGGCTGCTGCCAGCATGTAATACAAAATGGAGTTCACAATACAAAATGGAGTTCGCAGTCTGATACAGATGTATCCCACTCTGTCACAAACAACCCCATTCTCTGATGTCCAACATATAATGTCCATCGCAGACCGTAAACACTCTGGGGAAGACACCAATCTTTTTATCTGTCTGTAGAAAGCCGTGTGCACCTGTCCCACCATAGGAATGAAATAATGGCATTAATCACATTACCAGTCCCCTGAGCTATCATATGCACTACCCCTCCTCCACCCCACTTCAGTCTTTTAAAACCTGAAGTCGCCGTAAATCTTTCTAACCATTAAAGGTTCATTTTGCTAAAACATCTTAACATCATACTTGATTTCTGAATGAGATTGACTGAGTAGGAATAGGCCTATAACTTATATGGTTTCTCATTTCCTGAAGCACTGGAATTGTGCTTCCCCCAATGTTATTTTATTAAGATGTGATTTGTCATCATATTGCTGAAAACAAGATAAAATGCAGGGTAATTAAATTCCTTATTTAACTCGATAAGCATCTGCTTTCCGTAGTCACATTTCTAAACAGCACCTTTGTAGCTGTTACTCAGTAGCTGGTCATAATAATATTTATTATGCTCAACGTGCGAAACTAAAGTACCATAAACAAATGAATAAATTACTTCATATTGCAGATATACCCTGCAACTTATGATACATCACATTTACATAGCCCTGTCATGGGTGATTGGCTCTCTGAGGCTGACAGGCACCCAACCTCTTTGGATATCTCTAAGTTGTAGCTGGCAACAAGCCTCCCAACTCAGGTAGACAGACTTGCATTACGAGGGCTTGCACTAGCATGCTAAAAATAGCTCTGTGGATCCTGCAGCTCGGGCTAGCCCCTTGATCTTGGAGCCTTGAAGCCAGGTGGGCTTGAGCTTGGGTGGCGAGCCAGACCCTTCGCCAGTGCTGCAACGTCCACACGGCTATTTTTTAGCATGCTACTGTGTGTCTGTCTACCTGGGCTGTGAGGCTCACCCACAACTGCAGTGTAGACATACCCTCATGACAGGCTCTACGAAGGAGAATGAGCCAACCCAGATGCACATGTGGATGGTAAGTAGCTGGGCAGTAGGAACAGGGCCTTGTAAAGGGTTATGAGGGCTCAGGCTGGAGCCTGGAACACACAGGAAGCTTCTGGAGATAGTGCACCCCAGGGGAGCCAGGTAAGAAGCTACTCCTAGTGATGTCTCTCTGGAGAGCAGAGGGTCCTAGAGAGTGGAGGTCCAGAGGAGAGCGATTACAAAGTTTTCCAGGAAAAGAGGCCTGGGAGGTACCCCAAGTTAGCAGGGGAGAGACTGTAGAGCTCCAGGCAGTGGGCAAGCCTGAGGCCTTACAGCAGATGGAGAAGGCTTGTTTACAAACCATGTTTGATGGTTGATTAAATAAACTAGACCCCTGCAGGGGCATTATTCACTGTTTACAAGCTATGAATGCTCAGAGTTTCCCAAAAAAACCCAGAATTTTATTGTGTGCAACAAAAGTAAGGTGCAAAAACCAAAACAGAATAAAAAGAGTCTAGTAACAGTGTCACAGAGCGAACCATACTTTGACCCCTCTAATCCAAAATTAAATGAAACGCAAGTAGTTCTGAGCCTGTGCGTTTCACAAGTCTGTATATGTGTAGCTGTGGTTCTCCTTGTTTTCCCCTAGCATGGAGTGGTAGAGGTATAGGTGCACACCATGATGCCAGCTGGTGTGTTGGTGGGGAGATGGTAGACACCACTGAGCATGGGGAAAGCTTCAGATCAAGGGTTCCAGTTCTAGCTATGGGAAAAGAGTAAAAGTGTTCAGCATTATTAAACACTAACAGGGAACATAATTGTCTCCAAGTATCTCAAAGGTGTAAAGGAATCATGCAAGTTGATCCAAGAAATAGTGAGATTAAATGATGAAAGGAAAGTTTAGGTGGAACAATATCCTAAAAGCAAGGTCAACTAGACTGCAGAACATCCCTAAAAACACATTTCAGATAAAGAAGAATCACCCTTAGCTGCTAGCTGTATAGAACCTCTGACACACAGATCAGCAGTTCTCATTCCAACCAGTAGAGGGCAGTGGCAATGCACATACACCAGCTGGCTCATTACGTCATAGTGGTAGCTCAAGTCACTGTGCAAACACACTGCTGCATTCTGAGTAGCCTCCAAGTGATGCAGTAGCAGCCACCCTAAATGAGAATTATACAAAGAGGGAATGACTGAGCCTTTTGATCAATGCTGCTCTTTCATCAACCAGAGAAGCTGCTGCTAATGACTTGGAGATCTCCTCCCACCTTCGCAGGCAGTGTGTCTCAGCTGACCCTGCTGGGCTTCCAGCTTTTTGTTGTTGTTGCATCTCTGCTCTATAAACTTATAAATGGAGGTGGGAGAGTAGCTGAAAGCTGGGCTGAAATCTCCAAGGGAAAGGCTGCCTGAGAGTTACCAGCAAACTGCTTGCAAATGGCCTTTCATTTCACAACAGGTCTGTTCCTTGCACTCTCAGTTTGTTTCTCGTGCCTCACTGGAGATGCATCATACAGAGTAAATGTCTTAACATTTGACTGTATTTCTGCTTGACACTGCAACTCCAAGCAAATTCTCCTGTTTGGATCTGACCATTTCTGTAAATGACACTCGTGTCTCAAGTCGACATCACCCTTGGGAGGTCAGAGAGACCCTCCTCCCCCTCAAATAAGGGCTCGTTTCCCCTTTCCCAAGGCCTCTTTCCACCACTGACACAACCTTAAGTGCCCCTCACTAGGGAACTGGAAACAAGTAGCCCCACGAAATGCCAAGGTGGCTGGGTACTTTCAGGCTCTGCTCTCGCCTCTGGCCCATAGGTGGCTCTGGGATATAACCTTGCTTAGGGCAATAAAAAGGTCTAAGGCTTGAGCTGCATGAGACAAAAAGAGTGCCTGTCATTTGCCTCTTTCTTCCTTTGCAATATTGCCACCCAGAATGTGCCGACACACAGCTGGGGGTGCAGTAATTATAAATGGGCTAGAACCAAGTCCCTAGCTCTGAGCATCCTTTCCTGCTACAAAACAGACAGACAAAACCTCGGGGAAAGAGTTTGGAAGCTGGAACCAAATCTAAATTTTGCATCTGTTCCCTCTTTCTATAGCAGGCCAAGACAAAACCCTGGACCCAAATACACCCAAACTTAGGGAATTCAGAAGCTGGATCCGGATCCAAATTTTGCAGTTTGGGTTCATCTATTATGTGTATCTCTGTGTGTACATTTGTGAACAGGTAGATACATATGTACCTCCATGTGCATGAACATATGCACGCAAAACAGTGAGTCATCGTGGGGTTGTGTGTGTACACATCTATTCCATGTGTGTTATCTAAGGGCTAGTGCATAGTGTATAGTGCATCTATGTTTGTGCAGAGAAGTATGTGTGTGTGTGTATATACACACTGCCAAATGGATGAGTAAACTCCTATGGCTTGTGTTATTTGTCATGCTGCACCTTATTGTTGTTGATTTCCCTGCTTTTTTCAGGCTGATGAGCTCCTGACTATTGATGGCCACTGCTTTTTAATCAAGAAGTAATTTAAGGTTTAATTACAAGTAGAGAGATGAATGAACAGATAATAGTTTATAAAACTACCAGCTGGCTTCCCTGCCCCCATCCTATGGGCCTGGTAGGAGGGAGAAAACTGCACGTGGAAACATGGTGGATCTTGGGCCCCAAGCTCAGCATTGTGGGACAGAGGCAGTGGGCAAGGTGGGAAGGGGCTGAGATTCCATTTAGTGCAGTTCCCATGTTATATGCCCACGTTAGTCCTGCTAAGAGGACACAACATAAGCTATTCAGTATTGGTATCCCCACTCAATCCAGTCCTCCAACAGGAGCTGCTTCACTGAGTTCTCATGCATAATAAATACAGTGAAACAATGTTTGTCTACTTTTTCACACCGGGGATCCTTTATTCAACAGCCAATATTTTTCCAGCTTCCATGGTTCTAGGGTTAGAAGGGACCACAGTGATCATCTAGTCTGCCCTCCTTCATAGCTCAGCCCATGGGACTTCCCTGAATTAATTCCTGTTTGAACTGCTTCAGCACGTCACACTGGGATACAGACTCCCTTATACTTTCTTTTCTCCAGTGTGAGTTTCTCTCTGGGTCCTCCTTCTTCCCTTTCCCCATTCCTACACTGTTCTCTCTCCTTACCATGCATGTTGGCAAATACATCATTCAGCCTCAGCTATAGCCTCAGTGCTATAGAAGTAAGAGTTAAAAATGTGTCAAGGATTACAGTGCTAACACCATATATGATAACGTGTGTGTGTGTGTGTAGGCTGATTCTCCACTCCAGCACTTTAAGTGCAGAAGGTGGGGGCCTGCAACAATTCTAAAAATTAATACTGGCCATCAGCTAATTAAACAACATGTGCACAAACCTCTTAGGATGCAAAAATTCAATCTTGTTTTTTAAAAAGGTAAATTTTATTAAAAACAAAAAGAAAGAAAATACATCTGAAAACTAAAACTAAAAAAAAGCTATTACTGCCCACCCCCCTTCATTTATCACAGTGCGTTTTGAGGGTTGACAGAAGGTGCTTGACTTTGAAGGGTCAGGGTGTGCCAGGAGTGGGGGAGCGAGATTTTCTTTGCTTTAGATTGTAATTTGCAGTGTTGTCCTAGCTGTGTTGGCCCTAGCGTATGAGAGAGACAAGATAGGTGAGGTAACCTCTTACTGGACCAACTTCTGTTGGTGAAAGAGACAAGCTTTGAGCTACACAGAGCTCTTCTTCAGGTCCTCTGGTGAGGCCTCGGGTGAGGCTGGCTGCCAGGGCTGGCTCCAGGGTTTTTGCTGCCCCCAAGCAGCAAAAAGAGAATATAAATAAATAAATAATAAATAAAAGGGCTGCGATTGTGATCTGCAGCTCTACTGCCGCCACTTCAGTCTTCGGCAGCAATTCGGCAGCTGGTCCTTCGCTCCTAGAGGCAGTGGGGACCCGCCACCATATTGCCGCCGAAGACCAGGACATGCTGCCCCTCACCGTTGGCCGCTGCAAGCAGCTGCTTGCTAGGCTGGTGCCTGGAGCCGGCCCTGCTGGCTGCCAGAGAGCTGGGGGTGTGCTTCCGAAAACCCTCCGACAAAAGCTCTGTGTGTAGCTTGTAAGCTTGTCTCTCTCACCAACAGAAGCTGGTCCAATAAAGAATATTACCTCCCTGACCTTGTCTCTTAGATTGTAACAATATTTCCAAAGCCTTGCAACCCGTTGATTGCCTTTCTTTCCCCCCGGGGAAATGCTGTTACGATCTAAGATCTATATTTGCACGAGGGTGTGGTGGGGTGGACATTACACACAATTCGCAGGGTCTGGAAAGCAGATCCCATACTGTTATTAGCAGGCCAGCTCCAGGCACCAGCCAGGAAGCAGGTGGTTGGGGCGGCCAATGGAAAGGGGCGGCACGTCCGGATCTTCAGCGGCAATTTGCTGGCGGGTCCCTAAGTCCCTCTCTTCCTGTTTGAGCTGCTGCCGAATTGCTGCCGAAAAATGAAGCAGCGCGACTGAGCTGCCGCCAAAATGTCCCCAATCGGCTTTATCTTTTTTTTTTCCTCTTTGCCGCTTGGGGCAGCAAAAAAGCTGGAGCCGGTCCTGGTTATTAGCAACTACACACTATTTGTGCTATTATTAATTATGTTCTATGGGTGAAACTGAGGCATGGAGAGAAATGGTGCCACTTGGCCAACAGCAGAGCCAGGTGGAGAACCCAGGAGTCCTGCTGCCTGGCCCCGCCCCCGCAAGGTGTAACCTACTCGCTAGACTACCACTAGTGATGTGGGCCTTGGGAGACTACATCTCCCATGGTGCAATGGGACTACAATTCCCTGCATGCACCGCGCGCTCTCCGCCGGCTAATTTCCCCTCTCCCGGTGGGGCGATGCCTGCTGGGAGTTGTAGTCCGGACAGATGCGCTCCTCTGGCGGGGGTGCCGTGCCTCGCCTTGCCTTGGGACCGGGCTGGAGCGGCCGGGGGCACGCGCAGGTACCAGGGTTGCGGTCGCCGTGGGGAGGGGCGTGTGGCTCCCCTCGGCCATGTAACGCCGGGAGCCTCGGGGCAGGTCGGCCTCGGGACAGCTGGGCCGAGCCCCAGTGTCTGGGGGTGACGGGCAGGGGGAGCCCCAGTACCTAGATGGGGGCGAGCCCCAGTGTCTGGGGGTGGCGGGCAGGGTGAGCCCCAGTACCTAGATGGGGGCGAGCCCCAGTGTCTGGGGGTGGCGGGCAGGACGAGCCCCAGTACCTAGATGGGGGCGAGCCCCAGTGTCTGGGGGTGGCGGGCAGGACGAGCCCCAGTACCTAGATGGGGGCGAGCCCCAGTATCTGGGGTGGCGGGCAGGGTGAGCCCCAGTACCTAGGAGGGGCCGAGCCCCAGTATCTGGGGTGACGGGCAGGACGAGCCCCAGTACCTAGGAGGGGAGTGAGCCCCAGTACTTAGATGGGGGCGAGCCCCAGTATCTGAGGGTGGCGGGCAGGGTGAGCCCCAGTACCTAGGAGGGGGCGAGCCCCAATATCTGGGGGTGGCGGGCAGGACGAGCCCCAGTACCTAGATGGGGGCGAGCCCCAGTATCTGGGGTGGCGGGCAGGGTGAGCCCCAGTACCTAGATGGGGGAGAGCCCCAATATCTGGGGGTGGTGGGCAGGGTGAGCCCCAGTACCTAGGAGGGGAGTGAGCCCCAGTACTTAGATGGGGGCGAGCGCCAGTATCTGAGGGTGGCGGGCAGGGTGAGCCCCTGTAGCTGCGGGTAGCGGGGGGAGCCCCAGTACCTAGGAGGGGAGTATCAGAGGGGTAGCCGTGTTAGTCTGGATCTGTAAAAGCAGCAGAGAATCCTGTGGCACCTTATAGACTAACAGACATTTTGGAGCATGAGCTTTTGTGGGTGAATACCCACTTCATCAGTGAGCCCCAGTACCTAGATGGGGGTGAGCCCCAGTATCTGGGGGTGGTGGGCAGGACGAGCCCCAGTACTTAGGAGTGGGGTGAGCCCCAGTATCTGGGGATGGTGAGCAGGGTGAGCCCCAGTACCTAGGAGGTGAGCGATCCCCAGTATCTAGGGATGGTGGGCAGGGTGAGCCCCAGTATCTGGGGGTGGCAGTCAGGGAGGTCCCCGGTAGCTATGGGGAACTGGGGTAGCCCCAGTACCTGGGAGGGGATTGAGCCCTAGTAGCTGGGAGGGATGAGGGCGGTCTGAGCTCTAGTAGCTGGAAGGGGGTGAACCCAAGTAGCTGGGAGGGGCGGAGGGTGAGCCCCAGCATCTGAGAGGGGTGTGGGAGTGAACCCCTGCAATGGAGGGGTAAGCACCAGTATCCATCCAGACATCTTTGTTTTATTTTGTTTTTAGGTTCATCTCCAGTCCTGTAAAAGGACCAGTTGGATTCCTCGCTAATATTCAACACACAGGTTTCAGGACTATCATTTTAATTGTGGAAGATGTCATCTGGCCTTACGGAAGAACAGAAAAGAAAAATTGAGGAGAACAGACAGAAGGCCTTGGCTAGGAGAGCAGAGAGACTAGCAGCCCAGCAAGGAGGCCCTTGTGGGCGCACTAGCCAACCATCCAACCAGCAGAATCCAAGCTATCGAAGAAACGTGGAGCATCAGTGTGTGAAACAAGAAGACAATCATGTTAAGTTCATTAGCCAACACCACCAGACTCCCAATAGCCATGTGGCGCAGAAGAGCTATGTTCATAAAGGATATAATCACTTTAGCGCACCCCAGCAGATGGCTGGCTCATGTGACGTGCAACATGAGAATTGTTCAGAGGGCTCAAACCAACATTCGTGGAGTCAAATGTGCAGCACTAAGCAGTCCCTCCCGATACTCCAGAATTCTTTGAGTTATTCCCATCAACATTATTCAGGTTCTGAGCAACCCAAGTACCGCCCAGCGTTCAAAAAACCTACAGAACCTTCTCATCCTAGATTAACTGCAGATGAGCACCCTGATGATGTTAAAGGTTTACAAAGTCTGAACAGATCTGCCAGTGGACATGTTGACATGAAATACATGCCATCACCGAGCAGTGCCTCCTTGAGTGATTCTGAAATGTCAACAAATGCAGGGAAACCAACTTGTGGGCCCTTCCCCCAAAAGGATAGCATCTCGCACTTCTGTGGCACTATGCAGCCACCCACTCCGTTGAAGGAGGGTAAGATGCAAAAGGTGGCCAGTGTTGGTGGTGTGGGCTCTACCTTGGAAGTATCCTGTCATAGGAAAGTACCCAGTATTATCAAAGGAAGGTGCGTGAAGCACAGAGAAGACCGGTTCCAGGTTGAAGTAGGCTACAATGCAGAACTTGTCTCTGTGTTTAAGAGTATACCTAGCAAAACTTATGGTAAGAAAACATATAACAATTTCTTAAAGTTGGTTTATGCCCCTGTTGTTGTTAAGAAAAATCAGTGTATTGGTCTTTTTAAGGAACTGTACAGAAATCGCCTTACCCATCACAGAAATGCAGCTGTTTGCAGGGGTGGAATATGGCAATGATGTTGTATATAGTTTTTAAGGGGGATGTGAAAAGTAAGGCAGTTGAAACTGCAGAAGAATTCATTCCCCCCCCCGCCTGTATAAAAAGTCACCTGAAATGTTTTGTGACTTCAGGCGGTCAGAACTAGAGCTGGTTGAAAACCGGATTTTCCACCTTGCAAATCATTTTGAGCTTTTGGAAAAATTATCCTGATTTGGGAATTTTTTTGAAATTTTTCACAAAATACATTTTTTTACATAAATTATTGTTTGAGTAAATCAAAATGTTTAATTTCAGTAAATTTGAAATGTGTCGATTTTGACCTTTTTTTAAAAAAAATTAAAAATATATTTTGAAATGAAAAGTCACTTTGAAACAAAAAAAATCAAAGCTTTTCATTCAAAAAATGTCAAAACAGGATGTTTCAAAATGTTTTTCCATGTGTTTCAAAATGAAGTTTCTTTTAATTTGCTATGATCATGGAAAAATTATTTTTGTCAAAATGAAACTTTTTGACAGAAAACTATTTTGACAAAAAAAATTGCTGCCAGCTTTAGTCAGAATCTTTGGGGGTGGGGAACAGTATTTTGGAAATTGGTATTGCAGAAATGGTCAGTTAGTTTCAGTTGTTCTTGGACAGTTGGTTGACTCATAGACTTTAAGGCCGGAAGACCATCATGATAATCTTGTCTGACTTTCTGCACATCACAGATCACAAAACTTCACCCACCCTCTCCTGAAACAGGCCCATAACTTCTGACTGAGGTACTGAGGACCTCAAATCTCAATTTAAAGACTTCAAGTTACAGAGAATCTACCATTTACTCTAGTTCAAACCAGTAAGTGACTCCATGTCCTGTACTGTAGTGGAGGTCAAAAACCTGCTAGGGTTTCTGCCAATCTGACTTGGTGAAAATTGCTTCCCGATACCAAAATGTGGCAGTCAGTTATCCCTGAGCATGTGAGACCTGCCAGCGAGACCCTTGGGAAAGCATTCACTCTAGTAATTCAGAGCCCTCCCCATCTAGTGCCACATCTCCGGCCACTGGAGATATTTGCTAATAGCAGTTACTCATGCGTCATATGCCATTGTAGGCAACGTCATTATACCATCCCCCCTCCATAAAGTTATCAAGCTCAGTCTTGAAACAAGTTAGGGGTTTTTTTGCCCCCACTAGTCCCTTTGGAAAGCTGTTACAGAACTTTATTCCTCTGATGGTTAGAAACCTGCATCTAAGGCCGGGGTGGGCAAACTACGGCCTGGGAGTTGTATCCGGCCCTCCAGACATTTTAATCTGGTCCTTGAGATTCTGCCAGGGCATGGTGTCCGGGGCTTGCCCCACTCCGCACAGCTCCTAGAAGCAGCGGCATGTCCCCACTCTGTCTCCTACACATAGGGGATGGCTAGGGGGCTCCACATGCTGTCCCCGCCCCAAGCACCATCCCTGCATTTCCCATTGGCTGAGAACCACGGCCAACGGGAGCTGAAGGGGCAGCACCTGCGAACGGGGCAGCGTGCAGAGCCGCCTGGCCGTGCCTCCATGTAGGAACTTCTGGGAGCTGCTTGAGGTAAGCGCCGCCCGGAGCCGCACCCATGATCCTCTCCCATGCCCCAGGCCTGATTCCTCTCCTGCCCTCCGAACCCCTCGTTCCCAGCCCGGAACACCCTCCTGCACCCCCAAGGCCTCATCCCCAGCCCCATCCCAAAGCCTGCATTCCCAGCCGGAGCCCTCGCCCCCTTCTGCACCCCAGCCCCCAATTTTGTGAGCATTCATGGCCCGCCATACAATTTCCATACCCAGATGTGGCCCTGGGGTGAAAAAGTTTGCCCACCCCTGATCTAAGGCTATAGCTGCACTGCACTTTCTTCAGTAAAACTTTTGTCAATTGGGGTGTGAACACCCCCATCCCCCCACTGACAGTGTTACCAACAGAAAGCGCTGGTGTGGACACCCACCCTTATTTGCAAAATCCTTTGTCTTTTTCAGTCAGTGCTGTGATTTACTTCCACACTCCTCTCATATTTGTGTGGATGTTTGTTTTGCTATCCCACTGCTAAGTCTTTCTGTATTTCCAACTGCCCTACAGTTGTAATAACAATGCACAGTGCTTCTGACAGGTACGTGTGAAGCGTCTGCATAAACAGACCAGATTCTCTTTAATTACTAAGCCTTTAACAGCAGTTTGTTTCTATTCCCAAATGACTCAAATTCTGTCCAATTTCAGATCCTGCTACGAAGATTTGGAATTTTAGTTTAGAAGACTACAGACGTCTCAGTAAGTGAGCAGACCTACGGAGTGATATGCAGGATCAAAGTCCCTCTCTTTCATCTTTGCGTGATTATTGTTGGCTGTGTTATTGCTTGAAGTAACAATGGGGCAGCACCGTTCAAACAGAAAACCCATTCTTCAGGCATGGGGCTTTTGAGGGTTTGCTGTGAATCTCTGAAATTAGTTAGAATTAACTGGGTTTCCAGGTGTACTCTAAATGCTTAGTATATGCTTTCTCTATGTTAGGGGCGAACAAACCACAGTATATGGTTGAGTTCATGCAAGTAATTCATATGGGTTTATGCAGAGAAAGTGAAAACATTCCAGAAGTGCAGGCTGGCTAATACTTTACTGAATGATTTACTCTGATGCCATCTTTTTAAACAGCAAACTTAATGTAGGTTTCATGAAGCTGTTTCTTTTCCTGTTTGTTGGGAGTGTGGGAAGTGAAATGGCATGATCTTCTTGGCTTTGTGAGGTTGTGTGGTAATTGCCTCCTGTCCCAGATCTGGACTTTAGCGTCCAAGACCTGGGTGCTTACCTGAAACTCCCCCAAGCTCACTACCAGCTTGGATATTCTCGCTGCCACCAGATCAGGAATTATAGGGCCTGACCCCCCTTTCCTCTCTCTGGTGTCCCCAACCCTTCCTTTGGGGGACCCCCAAGACCCAGACCCCTGGGTCTCTCTCTCTCTCCTCTCCCAGCTTCCCCCCCTTTCCTGGGTTAGCCGGTGCAATGCTATACTTCACTCCTTGAATACAACCGGAGAGGCAATCTAGCTTCCCCGAGGCTAGGCATTCACCTAGTCAGCTCACACAAGAGATTCCCCCTCCCTTTGTCCTGTAGCCTTTTCCCGCCCTGGGACAATAGGAAGGTGAGACACAGAGTTTGGGCTTTTCCCTCCCCCCTCTGCCTCACTAGGAAAAGAAACTTTCACAAGGTTTAAAAAGAAAACTTTATAGAAAAAAAAGAAAGAAAATATCAAACAACAATCTTGCATTAAGAAACTCAATACAGGCTCTTGCTTATAAGAAAATATGAATAAACAGTCTGATTTAAAAGATAGCCCGATTAAACCAGTCCAACAAATCAACATACATGTAAATACAACACAAAGCTCATCATAGCCGAATTACTTTGCTTTCCTTTGTACTCACAGATGTTTAGGAGAAACTTTGAGATAAGATGGAGTTAGGAGAAAGCTTGTCCCTCACAGCCGAGAAAACAACAAAGACACAGCAATCCACATCTGTACATACAACACAAAGCTCTTCATAGCCGAATTACTTTGCTTTCCTTTGTACTCACAGACTTTTAGTAGAATATTTGAGATAAGAGGGAGTTAGAAGGAAACTTGTTTACCCATAGCCGAGAAAACAACAAAGACCCCGAGTATACAAATTCCCGCCCCTGACTTTAAACAATCCAGTTCTCTGATTGGTCCTCTGGTCAGGTGTTTGGTTACCCTTTCCAGGTAAAAGAAACTTAACCCTTACCTTACCTATCTACTTATGACAGGTTGCCATTGTGGTTGCCTCAGAATTTGGAATATCAGGGGATGGTTTTCTTCATTGTGGACTGAGGAAGATTTGAGATGGTTGCAGCCGTTCATTTCTGGTGGGCTTTTCAAAAGCATGCAGTCTTGATCCAACTTTGCTTTCCTTGGCGTCAATGGTAAAATTGCTGTTGATTTCAATGGGAGCAGATTTAGGCCAATGCTTTGGAAAAGTCCACCCTTCGGGCCTAATTTTAACCTCCCATGCAGATTGCTGTATATTTAAGCGCTGACAGGTGCCTCTCTTCTGTATCTTATACCGCTTAAGCAGAGTCCTGCACAGCTTACAGTCTAAATAGACCATTTTAAAATAGCACATCGTCTCTTTTTAAAATGTCTTGTCAAATTTATCCTGAAACATGAGTTTATGGTAGAAGGCACCTGGTGAAAAGCTGCTGGTATCCCTATCAGTAGATGGTTACCAAAGACAATCCCGAGTATTTCATACACTATGGGTAAATGGACTCTTTTGACTTGAAATCTAGGCAGTTTTTAAAAGAATAGTTCAAAAAACAGCGCCAGGTTCTGACCTTTCCCTGCCAGTTTCTGTGGGTTTACAATTACACTTTCCTGTACTTCTTTAAAAAAAGTTTCCGTCTTTTATTATTAGTGAAAGACCCAATTAAATAGGGGAAAAAAAGTGTACACAAAATGAACAAGTAGAGAGTCCCCCTCCCCCCCAATTTCTTTAAATCAGAGGTGGGTTGTAGCTATAAATACATATAACTATAATTTATATAAATATATAAATCTGATAAAGAATCAGATAAATATGAAAGTTTCCATACAGGCTTTAATTGAAAGCCTTGCTTTTCACTTGTCTGATGCTGCTTCTGAAATTGTCCTTTTTGGATGAAATTTCACATGCTTGGGTTCACTTTGGAGGTATGTTACCTTTTTAAAAAAAAAAAAAAAAAAAAGTTGGATGAAAATCCGTTTTGTCTCTTTGGAATTATTGGGGGGGGGGGCAAGGGATCTACTTTTCCAGCTTAAAAGAGCCCCCAAACCTTAAGGCTTTTGTAGCTCGTCAATAGCTCAGAATGTCGGAGAAGAAAACTTTACTGTTGTCGTATAGCTCAACTCACAAAGGAATAGCCCCTGAGTTTGTAAGATGGGGGTGGGGGGAACCCACTGTAAGCAACAGAGATGTGGCTTCTGAGCATGTTCAGTGATCCGCCATTAAGAATTCAATGGTGCCTAAGGAAATTTTGCCCCCTAAATCAGGTAGTGACATTACATAGGAGGCAGAGAGATTTCAGAGCACATCCCTGGTGGCTTAGAGGGAACATGGGCAGGGCTGGTGCAGCTTGGGTGCTGGATTCTCTACCTTTCCATTGCCAGCTCTGCTGCTTTTCTGTTCCCATTGTCTGCTCTGAAGTGGAGAGTGGGTTCACCCTGCTGCTGCACCTCACCTCAGCTCCCTGATCCTTGCCCTGTACGGGAAACAGGGCCAGCTGTCCCCTTTTAGAGGAGCATGGCCTGCTCTGCTGATCTCCTTTCCCTCCTCATCCCAAAACATCCTGCACCTTTTGTCTGGGTTCAGTTTGGCTCCTGCTCTTTCTGTCCCTCGGGGAATCAAAGTTTTCGTGGTCTGCCCAATTTTTCCTTTATGCTTTCCCATAAAGCCATTATTTTCCCCCCTAGTGGAAGCAGTGAAGCCGCTTTCCTCAGTGACTTTGGTACCATTTGAAGAGATGGATGCAACTGGCCCAGCCACGTGTTCTCAGTCTGTCAGCAGCGGGCCCAGCTTGAAATCCTTCTTAAAGACATTCAGCAGCTGGAAGAAACCCTCTGCCACTGTCAGGGGGAAGTGTGTTCTGATCTCGCGCTCCCGGTTTGAGGTTGAGATTGGGTATGCTGCAGAAATTATTGAAGTGTTTAAACAGATGAATTCCAGGAATTATGGTGAGTCTCTGGTTTAATTGCTGCATTAATGTAGTGATGTTGGTGCTGGCTATATTCACTAATGCTTATGAAGTGCTTTTGCATTGCAAGATGAAGGATGGTATACAAGAGCAAATCTGCTCTGAACAGGCTGAAAGGAGAGGATCTGTGTCAGGGAGGGTTTTCGTATCTGTAGTAATGCTGGGATACTTAAACATTGTGCCCACTGCTTTGCTCTGTGGCAGCATGAATGACTCCTCATTTTGTTCAGAGACAAATTCCAAAAAACATTTTTCGATGCTGGGTGTGCTGAATTTGACCAGTGGTGTCCAACCTCTGCATCTCCCCAACCTCTGTATCTCCCCACTTAATTTGTAGTTTTCATTATCAAAAATGACAGAACGGGTCAATGTGGAAATGTGCATGAGAATGAACTAGATTTGGTTGAGTTCACCAGCAACCATGCTAATGTTTAGGAGGAGTTCTAATAGCAGTCTGAACTATAAAGGGAGTTAAATATCCCCATCCTCACTTTACAGACAGGCAAACTGAAGGACAAAGAGGTGAAGTGACTTGCCCAGTGTCACGGCAGGCCACTGACAGAGCAGGGAGGAGAACCCCGGCCTCTTGACCCACAAACCTGTGCCCAGTCTGCAGCATCATGCTGCCTGCAGATCAACTTTTTACTCACCCTTAACTTACAGGAAGATGCAACTGCTGTCAGAACAGCAGACCGAGTGTGGTCCTGGCATTGTACTTTGGGTACCCATGAATGAGGCAGCCCTGCAACTAGCCAGTGCTCTCTGAAAGTCAGCTGGGGTCTAATTGTCCATGTACTTTGCTGAGAACATACGCTCCCTTCCTCAAAACCATTTGGTTAGCGTGAAATAGCAAGGTTTAAAAAAAAAAAAAAAAAAGAGGCTGGCCAAGGTGGAAACTGTTTCAAAGAAGTTGTGAAATGGAGAGAATATTGAATGCTGCTGTCGCTGCTTATTTATGGAAGAGTCAGGTGGTGGTGTGTTTGTTTGTTTGGTTTTTTTTTTTTTTTTAAGCATCCTTTCTGACAACATTTGATTATTTTATTATTGTGACCCTTACAGACATGAAGAGCAGAAAATGGAGTTTCCTACTGGAAGACTATCCAAGGCTAAGTGAGAAACTGCATTTTCCTAGTGGGGTCTGTTCTCCTGGGATGGTGACCAAATTCTAATTCCATTTCTGGGGATAAGTGGGGATTGAAGTGATAACGAACTCCCAGGCTGGCTGTCCTATTGCCCATGTCAAATAGATTTTTGTGTGGGTTACACAGACTCAGAAACCTGGTTGTAATGTGTGTATATTAGTAATAATTATGGTAGCCTGTCAGAGGCCCATTCAGGGTCCCATTGTATGAGGCGCTTTACAAAGGCATATGAAGATGTGATCTCTGCCAGGAGTAGAATTTCTGTCGTTTTTATTCCATATATTTTTACTGTGTGTGATGATAATTATGAAAGTGAATTAATAATGGTGTGTGTGTGTGTGGTGACCTAGAGTAACTTACTCTCAGCTCTAGAGTGAATTAAACAATGGAGAGAGACTGGCTTTCCTCACTATCTCCCTCCTTCCCCAGAGCTGGTTGCAAGATGCAACTGGGGCTGCTGGCCCTTCATGTCCATCTCTGCAGAATTCTGGGTCACTAGAACTGTACAGTTGCACTCCTAGGATATGTCTCCATAGCAAAGAAAAACCTGTGGCTTGACCGTGCCAGCCGACTCGGACTGTAGGGCTGTTTTATTAGTCTGTAGACTTCTGGGCTTGGGTTGGTGGCCGAGCTCTAGGACCCTGTGGGGGAGAGGGTCCCAGAGCTTGGGCACCAGCCTGAACCCAGAAGTCTACACAGCAAAGAAACAGCCACATAGCCCACATCAGCTAGCACAGGTCAACCTTGGGTGTCTAGTTGCTGTGTAGAAATACCCTTAGTGTCTTCTACCCTGGCCTGTCCCTAGTTCTCTACCCTCCTCCCTCGTGCTGGCCTGTTCTGCAGCTTGCACACAGACACCCCAATCCGTGGTGAACAAGGGATATGCGTGCATGAATGCTCTGCCCACACCCCTGCAAGTAGCCCATTGCGGGACATAAGTACTGTGAAGAATATTGTGCTGGTGATTTTCACCTTCTGAGTTTTTCAGCTCAAGTTTGCTCAGTTTATAAGTGAACTGATGATTTTTTTAACTGCCAGTGTCAGAACCAAAGTCTGGGTGCTGACTGTCAAGGTGGATTTGTTCAGCTTTATATGGTACAACTAGAAATGAAGTCTCTGTAACTGGAATTCCACCAACAGGTTTGTAGTTGGTGTACAAGGCAGACTAGAATCCAGGTTGCTCTCCTGTGGCTGTGTTGACTGCTGGGCAAATGAGACCCTGCTTGTTTCAATAAAGTGATCAGACTGACTCAGCAAGCTCCCACAGAGCAGACACGTCCTGCATGTTTTCATATTCCTCTGAAAAGCCCAAATACTAAGAAGATGGGCACTTAACATTTTTTGAGTAAAATATGTTGAGTGAGAGATCATTGTTCTTCTACTTATAAGTACCTTCCAGGGGTAGTCTATAGGCACAACATTCACTTCTGGCACAATCAGACATGTGGGCTCCTCTCCCTTTGCACCCATGTGTGGTGTTGAAAAAATTCTGACCCACACAGCAGGGTGTAAAATTGTATTTCTTTTAAAAAATGGATATGCTTTGCAAATAGCTCTCTCACAGCAGTGCACTCCCAGCATGTCTGCTTCTTAGATGTGTGTGTTTCGTTAATGTCTGGAAAGTACTTTGAAGATGAAAAGTGGTGCGTAAGCATTCAGTGTTATAATTATTACTTATCATTCCATTCTGCTTGCTGTGAGCCCTCCTACTTCCTGAAATATACGACTGCAGAGTTAGAGCAGGATAAGCTTTAGAAGGAAATTGCGATATGCTCTATAATGGTGCTATAACACTGTTGTGGAGGATTGTACAATCATGGTCCAAAATCCTGCAGCTTAGTGCTACTCCAGTACTGTACACCATTACTATGGGTTAATGGAACATTTTTAATAATTGAGTACCTGTATACTATAGTGAGGAGTGCGTTAGAAATACTAATAGCAATCAAGGAGCTGGATGCTGGATGTAGCATTGGAGGAGAGGTCATTTTATGGTGGTGAAGAGGCAAAAGATTTTTGGGTGAGCAAGCCTTCATTCTGAAACTACCATATGAAGACGAGTATAAAAACAGGTTGAGAGAACAGAGTTACACAGTGGAGGCTAGTTGAGGATGCCCGGCATCTTGCAGGATTGGGCTTGTGCAAAGGTCCTGATCTTGTTGGGTGATGAGCAGTTCCTGCTTGATGCTGAGTTTGCTCAGTCTTTTCAGTCGGCTGGCTTTGTTAAGGTATGACAGCTTGCATCACCTTGGAAGAAGCATTAAGTATCTTGCAGGGTCAGGTCCAAGGAAAGTATGGGCTGGATGAATGGACTACAAGGTGGACAGAAAGCTGGCAAGATAATCAGTCTCAATGGGTAGTGATCAATGGCTCCATGTCTACTTGGCAGCTGGTATCAAGCGGAGTGCCCCAAGAGTCGGTCCTGGGGACTGTTTTGTTCAATATCTTCATTAATGATCTGGAGGATGGCGTAGATTGCACCCTCAGAAAGTTTGCAGATGATGCTAAACTGGGAGGAGTGGTAGATATACTGGTGGGAGCGATAGGATACAGAGGGTCCTAGACAAATTAGAGGATTAGGCCAAAAAAAAAACAATCTGATGAGGTTCAACAAGGAGAAGTGCAGAGTCCTGCACTTAGGAAGGAAGAATCCCATGCACTGCTACAGACTAGGGACCGAGTGGCTAGGCAGCAGTTCTGCAGAAAAGGACCTAGGGGTTAGAATGGACGAGAAGCTGGGTATGAGTCAACAGTGTGCCCTTGTTGCCAAGATAGCTAACGGCATCTTGGGCTGTATAAGTAGGAGCATTGCCAGCAGATCGAGGGACGTGATCATTCCCCTCTATTCGGCATTGGTGAGGCCTCATCTGGAGTCCTGTGTCCAGTTTTGGGCCCCACACTACAAGAGGGATGTGGAAAAGTTGGAAAGAGTCCAGCGGAGGCCAACAAAAATGATTAGGGGGCTGGAGCACATGACTTATGAGGAGAGGCTGAGGGGAACTGGGATTGTTTAGTCTGCAGAAGAGAAGGATGACGGGGCATTTGATAGCTGCTTTCAGCTATCTGAAAGGAGTTCCAAAGGATGGATCTAGAGGACTGTTCTCAGTAGACTCAGATGACAGAACAAGGAGTAATGGTCTCAAGTTGCTGTGGGAGGTTTAGGTTGGATATAGGAATAACTTTTTCACTAGGAAGATGGTGAAGCACTGGAATGGGTTCCTAGGAGGTGGTAGAATCTCCTTCCTTAGGAGTTTTTAAGGTCAGGCTTGACAAAGCCCTGGCTGGGATGATTTAGTTGGAGATTGGTCCTGCTTTGAGCAGGGGATTGGACTAGATGACCTCCTGAGGTCCCTTCCAACCCTGATATTCTGTGATTCTATGATAAAGGCCTCTGTGGATGGAGTCCTAGGAGAACACTTGTGAGTGGTTTGCAGCCCTCTCATATGCACCTGTCGAGAAACTCTGTCTCTCTTCGCCTACCCCAGCAAAAAACTAAATATGGCTCGGTGCCTGTGGCTTATCTTCTGCAATGATTTCCTTTTGTCAGGAACAGTTCAGAGGGGTTAATATCTGTTTGCCCAGTTACTCAGTCATCTTTAGGTAAAAGGTCACTTCAGTAAAAAATGACTCTTAGATGAATCACACCGGCTGCAGACGCATCCTAACGATTTTTCTAGCTTTTCTGCAGAACAATAGCATCAGAATGATCATGTAGAAAATTGTAGCAATTATAGTAACGCAGTAAGTAACTTTGTGAGTGTAATAAGAGGCTTTTGATATACTTAGTGGGAGAGATTTCCCGCTATTGAAAGAGTATAGAGTAAAGTGGAGAGCTGAGGAAATTCAGACCATCACATAAACACAAACTGAAATCCTTTCAAATATGGATTTTTTACTTGTATAGTAGGAATCCAGTCTGCTGCTCTGCCCTAGAGAGAACTGAAACTAAAATAAAATCGCAGTCTGGAGGCATATTTGGTGCCCACACAGTTGTAATACATAAAATCAGTGAGCACAAATTTAAATTTGAGGAGCTCCATAGGTTTGAACAGCTGGAAGTGTTCTGTATTCCCCCAATTTCCTATTTTAGCTGTTTCAAAATAAAGAGGTGCTTCCAGAAATAATGGAGGCTGAATGTACATTGCACACATGCTTGGTATAGCGCCGTGTGTTTGGTATAATGCAGAAATGTGTTCTGATTTCTCTAAGTGATTAAAAAATAATTGTGGTGAAAAATCAGTTTAAAACGTGTGCTAGAATCAGGAAATTGTGTTAATATGAACACAATAATATTAATTCTTAATCATTTTCTCTTGGAGTAAAAAGAGTTTTTCACTTGGCTTTTATGAGGGAGAGGGAATGGAGGGGTGTGAAATAAGGATGTCTGAAAATTGAATGCAATGAAATTTTGACCACTGACTTGTGGCTTTAAAAGATTAAACCCCAGATTTTTTTGCACCAGGGATATGTGGAAGCTTGGTACAGCATCGGATTAAGGTTTGTGTTGCATATCATTGCAAATTGATGTATGGATGAAGGATATAAATGTTCTGATGTTTAGTGGTAGTTGCATAGCAGAGCGTAAAATCCGGTATAGCTTCCCTAAAGATATGGTATGTCCATGCATTAAAGGATTATTTTAAAAGCCCTGGGATGTTGCTTGAACTAGGCTTCAAAGCACAGTCCTAGTCTAATGTAATTTTAACTTCTGTGAAGTCGTTATGAACCAAAGTCATGGGCAAGTTCAGAAAGTGTAAAATTGGCAAAATTTCTCTCCCAATCCTGAAACCTGCCTAGAACCACCCATCCTTTATTAGATCAAGCCATATCTTTCTTGAAACAGGATGACTATTTGTTAATTATTTAATACATGCAGCATGGTAGCATCCAGAGGCCCCAGTCAGATAGCAATTGTGCTTGGGGCTGTACAAACATATATATCCTGAAGACAGTTCCTGCCCCAGAAAAGTTCTGATGAGTGACTCATGATGGACGGCAGCCGCAATCCAGTGATATGCAGTTTTTATGCAGGGATACATTGACAAGGAGAGATTTTAGGCTGGGGATGTGACCCTGTTCAGATAACAGCAGTTCAAATCAGTTCTGCTCAGATAATTGAGGAGGAACTCTGCAGAGGGAGGCCCCAGGGGTCTGCTGCTTCAGAGTTCTGAGGCAGCACGAGATCAAAACCTCAGTTCTACAGTGATTAGGGGGATTCTGTTATTCAGTAATAAAAACAAGGATTTGAACAAGATGCTGTAGGTTGCCTGTGGGGTAATCTGTGCCCTGGCTGTTAAAATAAATTATTAAAAACTTCCTGTTCACACTGGACTGGGGACCTGTGCTAGCAGCAGTTGTCATGCGAAAACAGGGTCAAGCAGTGCTGTGCTTGGCAACTATATCTGCATGTGTGCGTAGCTAACAGCCCAGGGTTCAAAAACAGATTTTAGGTAACATAGTTGGGCCATCCCTGTTGGATCATGCAAGGCTTTCTTGAGCTGTTTCAGGACAAGCGTAGTATCATAATGCTGGTGGGGCCAAAATGTCCTCCTGGCACTAGTGTATATTCCATATATGATCCCCATTCAGCTAACAGGCTGCTGTTTGTTCTTTTCAGTGGAAGCTGTACAGCGCCTTCTGTCGGTAGAGGTGGAACCGCTGCCAAAGCCAATAATACAAGCCTTTGCTCCTCAGCTTGACGAGCCTGCCTTGCGTGTCTCAGACATTCCTGAAGCTGACCTTTCGGCGGTGGATTCCAAAATTGTGATGAGCCTCATGCCGTTTCAGAGAGAAGGCGTGAAGTAGGTCCCATTTGTATGCCATGAAGAGCTAGGTCTGGCATTTCCCGTCAGTGTGGTGTTTGCATTTTTTTCCATGACCCATCAGAGATGGGTTTGGATCCAAATTTCACCAAAGGGGTTCTGGGCTTTGGTACAGACGCCATTCGTCTTTGAATAGAAGGGTAATGAAGCCCATTACACATGCCTACCCTATATGTATCCAGAATTTCTGAGGATGACTTGGGAAGGAAATCACATTTACTAGGGCACGTGATAGTGTGAAATATTTCCAAGTCATGTAAATCTGTCCCTTTGGCACCTCTTTCATTTGCCTCTCTGGGCTGAGTATGTACACATGCATCATTTGCTTTTCTCATAAATTCAGCCTGGGTACCCAAGGGCATTAGCTGTTGTTTTCTTTCTTTCTTTTGTTCTTTCTTACAAGCTGCACACGTGTGGGGGAGCAAAACTGAATCCAAGAAAGGTTTAAAACCACTGATTATATGTGGAGGAAGCAGCTTAAATTTTTTTTTCTCATTTTTGGTCACTATTTATTAGTATCAAGCAGCAAAATGTCACAGCTAAATCCCCAGCCCCTGATATTAGCATAGGGCTATTAGTAGTTTTTCTAGTCTGATCAGGGTAAACTCTGGAAGAGTAGGTGAGTATTTGGTAGTATCATGGAAAGAGCAGATTCAAACATCTGATAGTCTGGTTCAACCCAAGCAAAATCAGAGTAAATCAGAAGCAGGACTGAAATGGTTTCTTTGACTACTCTGTTTTGTCACCGTACTGTAGCACGCTGGCATCTGTAAATCCTAAGACTGCATATTTGTTGCTCAGTCTCAGTAATGCCAATGGAAGTGACCTATACACACTGAATGGAGAATTTGCAGTTCAGAGCCTTCCGTAATATCCAGTACAATCGAATGGCCTAAGAACAAGGCTTCATCTTAATTTTTGGTTCAAGCAATGATGGAATAAAATTAACATCTTAATCATTTGGGGCCCAATAATTAGGCAGGCAAAAAAAGAATTTGAAGAACAACTAGCAAAAGACACACAAACTAACAGCAAAAAAAAAAAGTTTAAGTACATCAGCGGCAGGAAGCCTGCCAAACAATCAGTGAGCCCACTGGATGAGTGAGGTCCTAAAGCAGCACTCAAGGAAGACAAGGCCCTTGCAGAGAAGCTAAATGAATTTTTTGGTTGTTAGCCAAGATGGTCAGGGATGCAACCCCATGCTCTGGGTGTTCCTAAGCCTCTGAGGGCCAGAAGCTGGGACTGAATTACAAGGGGTGGATCGCTTGCTAAATTGTCCAGTTCTGTTCATTCCTTCTGAAGCATCTGGCACTGACCACTGTCACATGGCAGGATAGTGGGCTAGATCAGGGGTCCCCAACGCAGTGCCCATGGGTGCCATGGTGCCCACTGGGGCGTCTAAGTGCGCCCGTGTACTGGCCGGCGGATGAGCATCCGCCGAAATCCCACCGACAAGCTGCGTCATCCAGAGGCGTTGCTGCTGAAATGCCACTGGTTTTCGGTGGTATTTCAGTGGCAATGCCTCTGGATAACGCAACTTGTCGGCGGCATTTTGGCAGTGATGCCTATTGATGTTGCCATTTGTCGGCGGAATTTTGGCAGATGCTCGTCCGTCACCATGGTCCTCCGTGGTTCGTCGTCTGGCACCCGCCAGATGAAAAAGGTTGGGGACCACTGGGCTAGATGGACTGTTGGTCTGACCCACTATGGCCATTCTTACGTTCAACGTGATCTCAGTGGTTCCATAAAAGTGCAATTCCAAAGTGAAAAGCACTGATGTAAAAAAACTGTCTGTGTGTCTTCAGAGCCCTATCTACTGATTTTAGTGACTAAAGTAAGTTTCTTACACCTGCAGACCCAGCACAGCTAGACTGTGTGAGTGGGATTTCATTCCCCCTTCTGCCCCCTCAGTTACATTGCTTACTAAGTTCTAGTCAGTTAAACCTGTGGAAATCCACTGGAGACAATGGCACTGCCCAGTTGTCATTGGAGGCAGAATTAGAAGGCACAGTGGCTGCACAGATGTTGTTGGAGGTCTCATTTGGACTGCAGAACCTTTACTGCTGATAATGGTGCTTAAGAAGGAGAAACTTCAGCTTGACTCAGGCTGAGTTTTTTAGGAGCTGGGTGGAATGAATTGGTTGGTCAGTCCAGTTCCCACTGCACAAATGTTGGGCTCACAAAATTCACCATGACAGTTGTGACTAACTGCCCCCATTTGCCATCTCAGCAGCGAGAGTCAAAGGGTTGCATAGACCAGGGAGACTGGACTATCTGCTCGTCCTGGAGATGGTCCTTGCCGGTCAGGTTGAGGCATCTTGGCAGGACTGCACAGGGAAGCTTGTGCTGCCAATGTCAGCACTGTGCCAGTTGAGGGGCTAAACAGAGGGCTTCTGTCTGCAGGATTGTCAGGTCGCCACTCTAATGTACTTTAAAAATAAAACCAAAGGGGCTGCAAAGGAAGTCGTCTGCTGTTTCCCTTCCCTCTTCTTTGGTGATGAGCTTCTCAGACTAGGGAGGGATTGTGCTGACCTTGGCTGGGAAGATGGGGAAAGGAGTAACCCTTCTGCCTTGTGTTCTTTCAGTTTTGCCATCTCCAGAGAAGGCCGTTTGCTTCTTGCGGATGACATGGGCTTGGGGAAGACTATCCAGGCGATCTGTATTGCTGCATATTACCGAAAGGAGTGGCCGTTGCTGGCGGTAACACCTTCCTCAGTGAGATTTACCTGGGCAGAGGTACTGTATGTTTAAATAGAACTTTTGGGGATTCACCTGTGGTTTTTTGTTTTTGTTTGTTCTTCCTATGGATTCTATGAGGGATGGCAAACTGCCATCCATTTAGAAAAATAAGGGGAAAAATAGGAAGAGATGACATTCCTTTATCCCCTGTAATTGCAAGAAGCTGATCATATGACACATGCTTGCCTGAGTCTAATGGATGATCCTCATTCTGTGTTCCAGAGGAAGGTTAGGAAAAAGATCTTTGACAAAATGGCCTTGTAATAAGCCTCTGTCCCAAATCTGGACCTTAGCGTCCAAAATCTGGGTGCTTAGCATGAACCTCCAAGCTTAATTACCAGCTTGGATCTTATCTCGCTGCCACCAATCAGGATTCTGAGTACCTGATAAACTCTCTGGCTGTCCCTAATACCTTTCCTTGGGGGCACCCTGGCTCAGACTCAGTTCTTTTCCTCTTGATGCTTCCAATCATAAGGGAATACCCACGTTCCTTCCTGCTGCTTTATCTTCCTCCTCAGATTTTTCCGCTCCTTGGTGCTGCTACTATGCTGAGATTTCCCTGCTTCAAATCCCTCGAAACACAAAACAGAGAGGACGATTTACCTTCCCCATCCTTCCTCTCCCCCTCCAGTCTTTCCCTGAGAGGACAGTACTCCTGGCACAGAGATTCCTATCCCCTTGCCTTAACTAGGAAAAGAAAATCAACAAGTTTTAAAAAGAAAGCTTTATATAAAAAAAGAAAGAAAAAACACATGACATGTGATTCATGCATCAGATAATGAATACACAGGGCTATTGCTTAAAAGAAATATTGAATAATCAGCCTTATTCAAAAAGATATCCAATTTAACATTCCAGCAACTCCACACATGTAAATTCAATATAAATCTATTGCTTTTCCTTTTGTACTCACAACTTGGGAACAGCAAGGGTAGAAAGAAGCTTGGCGATAGGAAAAAAAAAGCTCTTCCTCATAGCCGAGAGAAAAACAAACAGCAGAACAAAGCAAAACACACCCAGAAGTTCCCTCTCACTTTTTGAAAATCCGGTTTCCTGAATGGTCCTCTGGTCAGGTGTTTGGTTCCCTTTGTTAACCCTTTACAGGTAAAAGAAACATTAACCCTTAGCTATCTGTTTATGACAGGCCTTAAGGAAAAATTCCTCTCTGACTCCATATATGGCAGTTGGTTTAACCTTGTGCATGTGAACCAGAATCGCTGTAGTTAAGCATCTTAATTTCGTTAATGCCCAAGACACCATTGGTATCCAAGCAATTGTCCGCTTCTTTTGAAACCTGCCAAGGTGGGTTCTATCAGCGTCTCAACCGCTACAGAATTCCAGATGCGGAAATTCTGCCCTATATGTTCAATTCCCACTGACCCTAGCAAGTCTTTTTCAGGGCAAAATTTGGCCCATAAACTTTACTCTACAAAACCCTCAAAATTCTTTGATATCATTTCCCTCCAAGCTGCATGGTCGTGTGGCTTCCCAGGAGTCATTCAAGCGCCACGCACTTGATTAGCAGAGCCGTGCACGTCCAGCAGTGTGTGTTCAGGTGCCCCTCACCCCTGCTGCTCTGCAATCATGTTGCTCCTGTTATTGCTTCTGGGACCCTCCTGCTGGCTGTGCAGAGTGGGAGAGAGCGGGGTGCTGATGTCAGGGTGCTGTCATCCCGGCCCCCTGCCCATCATCTCCACAGAGCAGGGAAGAGGGGACAAGGCTCAGGATTTAGAGCAGGAGAGAGCTGCTGCGGTCTGAGGTCCGGTGAGTGAGTGCCTTAAAGAAACAGTGCATGGTCTCTGAGAGTTGCCCAGCAGCCAGCTCACACAATCTCTGTTACTCACATTCACACTCTGTCTCTCCCCCTTCCCCCTGCCCATGTACCCCATCTCTGCAGAGTACGGGAGGGGAGACAGGGCTCAGGACCAAGAGAGATTTCAGTGAGTGCCTTTAAGAGACAGCGCATGGTGTCTCGCAGAAACTTCCCCAGCAGCCAGCACACACACAGTCTCTCCTCTCTCTCACACTCACAGTGTCTCTGTGTCACACACAGACACACACACACACACATGTTGTTGTTGTGTTTTTTTTCTTCTTCTTGGTACTTCCTGCAATGCACATGTATTCTCTGTAATTTTATTCTTTCAAAGTGTGCTATTTTAGTTTTTTGGCTGGTCTTTGCATTTCATAATTTTTATTTCTCTTTTACACTTAAATTTAATTCTTTGAGTAGTGAGTCCTAAAATGCCTAATGTGTCCTGGCTGGAGTAATTATTCCTATGGTACCTTTTAAAAAATATTTATTGTATCTAGGTTTTTTGTTTCTACTGGCGGCACACGTCCACACAAATTAGCTCAGTGCACATAACAAAATTTATTCTGCACATGGATGGAAAAAATTAGAGGGAACATTGGTCAGGACCTGGAGATGGGCGCTCTCAGGGATTGGAAATACATATAATTGAAAGAAAGCAGGGCTGCAGGGTCTGTCCTTGGAGGGCAATTACTGTACAATTAAACAGCCTGTGCTAGCAAGGTGATTTTGAGGCATACTTTCCTTAACTGTGAAATGTTCATTAATGCTGGGAGAAAGTGAAGAGTAGAAGAGCTCAGGCCCTTAGGTTAATAAGTTTCATGCCTGACTTGGTGGGGTTCTTTTTTCAGTAGTTCACTATGCTGATGGCTGTAGAGTAAATTGATTGGATTTTGTTGCGTGGTGGGACCTTAGTACCACAACAATTTGTTCTCTTTTTCCCCTGCCAATGGTATAACAAAGCACCGGGCAGTCAGCTGAGCTACAGAAGACACATCTGGATTTTTTTCTGGTGAATGAGGGAGTAAAATTACTTATATTTGGGATATGGAGGAAGAGGCAGTGGAAGTATCCTTCAGAGGCTGATGGAGATCTGGGCCAACATTTTAAAAAGTGGCTTTGCTTTCGGATATCTCAATTTTTGGGTGCCCAGCTTGGAATGTCTTTGGTCCTGATTTTCAGAAGGGCTAAGCATTTGCAACTCTAATCTTGTTCTGGATAGGCTCTTATACCCGCACGCATCACCGTGGTATCTGAGCACCTTCCGGTCATGTATTAACAAGTCACATGGTTTTTGTTCTCTCATCCTTCCCTCAAGGGGAGAAGTGTATGCGGTAGAGACTTTTATTAGTGTAGATTTAAAAAAACAAATAAAAAACCTTGTAACTATGTGTGTATGTTAGAGAAGGCAAGGTCAAAATAATTCACTTGCAGTTTTGTGATAGGCCTTAGTTCCTGGGGGAGTTTATTCCAAAGTCTCAGACCAGCCCCCGAGAAAGCTCTGTCTGTGGCAGAGATAGCTTTACCCTTTATTGTAGAGAGTTCCACTGTGCCAGAGGAGTGCAGTGTTGACTGTGGTCTTCATCCACAGAGCTTTAGGCTCTTTTAGATAGGATTCGGCCCACTGAGTGCCTTGAAGTAAGGACTGAGACCTTGAACTGGAGTCAATATTCTATGGGAAAACCAGTGTAAGAACGGGGAACAGGTTTGATATGCTTGCAGAAGCCAGTGTTGCTGTGGAGATCGCTGCAGTGTTCTGTAGTAGTTGCAACTTCCAGAGCGCCGAAAGCTTTGTGCCCAAATCTGTCACATCGTTGTAGTCCAGCTGAGAGGTGATGAAGATGTAAATAACTGAGGCCAGGTTGCGACAGAGTTTCCTAGCCAACCAGAGATGGTAAAAAGCATTACTCATGGATGCTGCTATGAGAGTGCTCGTATGTGAGGAATCCAGGAGCCTTCTAAGCCACAGACTGAATTAATCAATTGCGTGTTTGTGAACCTTCAACCAAAGGAGACTTCCCCGTGCCTGCAGACTCTTGAAGATGCTTTCCCCTGCCCATCAGCATAACCCCTGTCTTGCTTGGGTTCAGCTTCAGGCAGCTGCTCTTCATCTGTGGGATGATCTCATCCAAGCATTAGGCTCTCTTGGTGGTAGTGGTTTGGTTGTATGTGGTGAAGATAGGTAGAACTGTGTGTCATTCTCTTACTGCTGGCACTAGAATCCATGTCATCTGCCCAGTTCACACAGTGGTTTTATGTAGCTGTGTAATAGGACCAGTGAGAGAACTGATCCCTGTGGGACTGCACAAGTGAGAGGTCTAGTAGCGGAGATATGATTTTCCCATTGTCACTCTTTGGCTATATCCCTGCAGAAAGGACTCAAACCATGTTAGCGCATTGCCCAGACCTCCGCCACTTCTTTCAGGAGAGGCAACAGTCTCTCATGATCAACAGCACTGAATGCTGCAGGGAGGCTGAAGTAATTGAAATAAATGGGAACTTTCATTGCTCGGCACCTGAAAAAAGCATAAGTAATTCAGTTGCCACCATAGAGCAGCAGCCAGTGGCTTTGTTAGACTGGTTCTTAGAAGGGAAAAAAGACCTTTAAAAGACCCGGAGAAATTGTTCTTCATCTGTATCATGGTGCAGAGTTTTGTAAACTTTCCTGTGATGTAAAATATTTGATGCTTGTAAGTGGGTGGCTTTCACAGCTTCATGTTTACTATTGGTGTGGGTGAAATAACAGTGTATCTCTCTAACAGTGGCCATGCCATTCTGTTGCTGCTCTGGCTTTTGGGCACAACTAGCTACATTGGAAGACAATCACGTTCATTTCTGATCGCAGCCAGAGTTCTTGCAGAGTAAGAAGCAAAGAGAAAGTAGACTTAGATCTTCCTAGTGGAGGGAGTGTGGTATAGTGCCCAGAGCATGGGACTCCACTTATGATGCCTGCTCTCCCAGTTACTCACTGTGTGGTCCTGGGCAAGTCACTTAAACATTATTAGACCCATTGTCAAGTTGGGTAAAACTGAAGCACAAACTGGTTATTTCCAAAAATGTGGTTATGAGGCTCCATTATAGCTTGAGAAGGTTTTTTGGGATGCTCAGAGGAAAGAGACTAGAGAGGTTCAGCACCCTATTAATCACTTCTTCTCCTTTCTCAGGCATTTCATAGGTGGCTTCCATCCCTGAGCCCAGAGAGTACCAATGTCATACTGACAGGCAAAGACAACCTGTCAGCAAAACTGATAAACATAATCAGTTTCGACCTCCTCAGCAAGATGGATAAGCAGCTCAAAGACACTTTCCAAGTTGTCATTATTGTAAGTAAGCATCCCTAGTTATTTAAATGGGATTAGGAGGCACATACAAACTGGGTTCTCCTGGGTTGTTAGCAGGTGTTTGGAGAGAGTGAAGCCTTGTAGTGACTGGTGCTCTACACTGCAAGTTGTATATCCTTATATATTCAACCATGTATTGGTTTACTTTCATGGATGGCTCTATAATCTGTATTTTTCAGATACCATAGAGATAACCATTATAGAAAACCTAAGCTAGACTTCCGCTCTATTCCAGTTAATTAAAATAAATAAATATATGTATATATGTTTAATGGGACCCTTTTAGAACTCATATTGTTTCAAATCCAGCTTAGATCAGTGGCAACCAAAAAGTCATTACACTTTGATGTCCGTTATCTCGTGTGAAATTAGTTTAGTGTTCTCAGCCTCGTTTCCAATGAACATATGTTTCTGTCACAAAAAGCACCATGACTTCTGTTGGTGGCAGTGTCAGCAGAGAGGATGAGACAGACTGGATGCTGGAGACTGAACTTTTCTCTCACCTTGATTTTGCAAGGGTCCAGGCTGAGACACAGTGTCACAATGGAGGAAACTCACATTGTCACTTTTTCTTTGGGGGTAGAACATCTATGACTCTAGAGCAATCACTCCGGTACCTTTTAATCTGTGCTAAATTGGTGGATATTTTATTCATGCACGTGTGTGTGCAGATTCAAATCCTGTATATGTCCTGTAGATCCAAATGGCCCCACTGAGTGTTTAGCCTCCCTGCTTTTTTATTTCCAGTCATCCTCTGCTTCCTGCTGGCATAACAACATAACCTTATTGCTAACCAGGATTGAGAAAGCCCCCAAGGCACGGCTAAGTGGTGTGTCGTCCTCTCTAAGCGTGGCTGCTCGCTCATCCACGCACAAGATGAGAACGTACCCTTAGAGGGTACCAATTTCCTCAGCGTCTTTAAGTTCTGCCCAACTACAACAAAGGAAATGTAGCCTATTCTGCGAGTGATGTCTCTCAGCCAGGAGGTTATTATCCACCTGGAGAGCCCTAACAGCAAAACAGTTGGTTCCTAATTAGATTTCTGCACTTCTGATGCTTTTCATTAACCCCTTCATTTTAGGGAGGCAGCACTGCGTGGGTCTCCCCATGAGTTTTGCATTTAAAGAAAGGAGACACAGTTGCAAGTGAAGCTCAGTGGTGGAAATTTTTTGCCTCTTTTCATTTCTTCTCTCCACTTGCTTCCTTGGCTATGATCAGTCACAATTTGTGTCTTAATGTTTGTTTGCCCTTCCTGTTATTTTGCAGACAGTCCTACTCCCTTTGTGATGGTTTCGCATTCAGAATATGATGTTGGCAAGCCCAGAAACTGAAACCTGCTTGGGGACGATAGGCTTGAAGCATTATGCAGCATAGGATGCTGGGAATTTGTTCTTTGTCCCAGAGGTGGGCTATGACTCAGGGCTTAGCTCTATTCATTTTCTTGCCTGTTTTGTTTCAGGATGAATCTCATTTCCTAAAAAACACAAAAACTGCGCGATGCCAAGCTGCAATGCCTCTTCTTAAGGTGTGTATTCTGTATGCCAAGCTCTCATCAATTTATTACAAGCAATAAGTTGGGGCTCTGAAGTACTGCTATACTCCTTCTCTGGCTTTGTGCTAGGGCCTTATGTCCCAGCACTGCTTGCTTCCCATCTGTTTGTGCAACTGGTGTTTGGAGCAGCCGAAGCTCCATTGCTGGTAGAATTTATATAATTGAATGGAGGGGTGGCAGGAACTGACTGGTGCAGCCCCGGTTTTTGCTAAACAGGTACATTTGTTCAGAAAGGTTTAATAGAGTCATAGAATCTCAGGGTTGGAAGGGACCTCAGGGGTCATCTAGTCCAACCCCTGCTCAAAGCAGAACCAATTCCCAGATAGGGCAGGGGATAGCTCAGTGGTTTGAGCATTGGCCTGCTAAACCCAGGGTTGTGAGTTCAGTCCCTGAGGGGGCCACGTAGGGATCTGGGGCAAAATCAGTGCTTGGTCCTGCTAGTGAAGGCAGGGGGCTGGACTCAATGACCCTCAGGGTCCCTTCCAGTTCTAGGAGATAGGATATCTCCATTATTTTAAAAAAAAAAAGGACAGATTTTTGCCCCAGATCCCTAAATGGCCTCCTCAAGGATTAAACTCATAACCCTGGGTTTAGCAGGCCAGTGCTCAAACCACTGAACTATCCCTCCCCCCAGGAGAACTGCTACAGTATATAATACAGATAGATACATGCACACATGAGATTTTCATTATAAAGCCTTTTAACTACATCTTCAGGTTTTCCTAACATACCAGGTATGTAGAACCAAACCTACACTCAGTGTTGCATTCCTGGCACCTGCTGTCTCATCACTGACCGACCACTGTGCCAGTGGAACAAAGGCACTTCAGAGTCTGCAGTAGAGAAGGGGCTGGGTATCTTTCCTAGGCACAGTGGTTGGCAGTAGTTGAATTCATCTGTGGGGACAGGAGACCTACGCTGCTTTTTCGCTGATGGTAGTGTTGACTAACCTTGTATTCTGGAGATTTGTAATGACATTCACACGCTGAAGGTTTTTGCTTGTTTTTCTAATTATGCTGTTCTCTATGAAAATGTAGATTGAAAAAAGGTCAAAATCCTGTTTTCCATTGGTTTTGAGACTTCAACTGGAAGTTGAGCACATGGTGCAACTTTCTGTGCAAATTGCAATAAGTGAACCAGGGCACTTTTCCTGTTGTAGCACTTTTATGTAATGGACAACACCAATTTGTATGTGCACACCCTTCCCCTATGCTGGTTGGAGCATCAGACTTGCTCGACTCAGTATGTGAGAGAGAGCGCACGCCTGATTCTCTTACGACAAAAGGAGACTCTCCTTTAGCTCAAGTGACAGCTGTGCTCAACCTTTAGCTGTGCTGTTGAATGGATTCGAGTTCTGTCACGGCTTACATTTATGAAGTCCTGGGTGGACTACAAGTGTGTTATGATTTCACCAGATGGCTTAGGTCCCAGAAAAGCATGGTCTTTCCTATTTTGAACTGTGTGAGGATCAGCTTTCAAAACTTATTTGCGGGATGCATGATACAAGGTAAAGAACCAAAGATGGGCCACTTTAAAAGGAGACCAATGTCCCTTGTTAATGTATTTAGAGCTTACAGTTTTACACTGATAAATCACTGATCACACATAATGGAGAGCTGATATTTCCAGAACTCTGAATTTCAGTCCTTTTGAAGATACACTGATTTTCGTAGTGTTCAGCTTTCAACTGAAAATGGTAATAAGCAAGGAAATGGAGGCCAAAATATGTAAAACAACGCTATATCCGATATCCAGGTGAATGCCATTTTGATTGTTTCAAATCCTGCTGCTCTAATCTTTTGATTTATGGTGCAAATATTAAATATTTTCTTGCTTGAACAAAAAAGTGAAGTTGTCTATAGTTAAATGTTAACCTTTTTGCAGCTGTAATCCTAATATGCATCAAATAAGCACCAAAATAGCTAAAACCTCAGGATTCTAAATATTTAAAGTGCGTTTTGTTTGTTGGATAAAAGGGTTAGATGAATACACATTTATTATTTATCGTTAAATGTTTTTGAGACCTGGGGTGAGGGTCTGACGTCTGTTCCTGCCTTTTTTACACCATGTAAAAGGATCAGAGCAGTGTGAAGTGGTCTGGTGCAAGAACTGCAGAGGAAGGGTCCTAACACAGTCTCACAAGCCCTGGTGTAGGGGCGTGCCGGTGGGGGAGTTGAATGTGGGAACGCTGTGTATTGCAGCCCTGCTGCTGACACGGTGCTGTGGAGATAATGGTAAGCCCTGGGAGGCTGCTATAGTTTAGAGGGGCCCCTAGCGCGTCTGAAGCCGTTGTGTGCTCGTAAGTTTTGCTGCATTAACTGTGTGTGTGTGTGTGAGAGGGAGAGGGAGAGGGGGAAAACCGGGTTGAGGGGACATATCTGTACTAGCTCTGATTGAGTTTGTTGCCAAAAATAGTTAGTGGCCAACAGTGGGAGGGGCTAGCCATCCCGAGCACCTTTCTGTAATCTTGGATGGGCATGTGCTCAAGAGAGCTAGCCCATCTCACCACTCTGTTTTTAGCCCACTAGTTCAGAGCTAGCACAGGTATATCTCAAGCTGGGAATCATCCTCACTCCCAACTCAAAGTGTAGACAACCCCTGAGTTATGCTGTGGGCCTCTCTAGCCCCCTCAGGGTCGGGAGTGCCTAAATCTGACTTTGCTCCCTTGGATGTGAGTTCTGCACTGTGCCTCTTGGAGAGGCAGCACAGAATCTCATTCTGGGCGTTTAAGCCACTTTCTCGAATAACAAGTAGATGGACGTCTTCCAAAGCATGAATGCTTAGATTTCAGCTGATTTATGGGAGAGGAAAAAACCTCTAAGAAATGTGATCTCTGCTTCTTATTTGCTATAAATATTTATATGCCCATAACTGCTGTGGCCAGATTTAAATTGAAATATTTCTGAGGCTGATAGCATCCCTTCCATGGGTATTTAATAGGTCCTTTTTAGTGTACTAGAATCTGGTGCTGTAGCTTCTATATTACAGAGGCCAGTAAAATTTAGAAATTGTTACGGTGGTTTCGACGAAACTGCACAATAATCAGATTAAATCAATAAAGAAGATTTAAGTGTTAGTACGAATTTGAAAATTACCTTGCTGGCAACAGGGCTAAATATCTGCTTGTGAAATACTTTGCTGTGGATTTGTTTTAATCTTTAATATCTTGAGGTCATTGATAATTTTTCAACATAAAGTGGTATTTTTACCATATAACTCATCATTTTCTGCTCTGGCGTAAATATTGCCATGGAGCTGGCACGGGACAGTGATGTATCAAGTTTTCCACTCTACCCAGGTATAAAACATGTGACTGAAATCTCACTGTCGTGGGTTGGTAGAAATAATGATTCATATAAACAACTACGTGTCTTGGTCTTCTGTGTTGTACACCAGAATCCTGTAAGACAGATTTTGCTGCTTCTCTGTCAAGTGCCAGGGATGGGTAGGGAAGGGTTTAGTTCCCCACAGTTTGGCTGGAGAAAGTGGGGTTCCTGAGGCCGGGCACACTGCATTTTGATTTAGTACTTTAAGCAAATGTGATACATAGAATCACAGAATCATAGCACTGTAAGGGACCTCAAGAGGTCATCTCATCCAGTTCCCTGCACTCATGGCAAAACTAAATATTATCTAGACCATCCCTGGCAGGTGTTTGTCAAACCTCTCAAAAATCTCCAATGATGGAAATTCCACAGCCTCCCTAGGCAATTTATTCCGGTGCTTAACCACCCTGACAGTTAGGAAGTTTTTCCTAATGTCCAACTTATACCGC
Organism: Chelonoidis abingdonii; assembly: GCF_003597395.2. Taxonomy (NCBI): domain Eukaryota; kingdom Metazoa; phylum Chordata; order Testudines; family Testudinidae; genus Chelonoidis; species Chelonoidis abingdonii. The sequence continues at coordinate 77,164,701 of NC_133778.1, forward strand.
CCTTGCTTCAATTTAAGCCCATTGCTTCTTGTCCTATCCTCAGAGGTTAAGGAGAGCAATTTACCTTCCACATCCTCCTCCTCCTTCTAACAACTTTTTATGTACTTGAAAACTGTTATCATGTCCTCTGTCTTCTCTTTTCTAGACTAAATAAACCCAATTTTTTCAATCTTCCTAATAGGTCATGTTTTTCTAGACTTTTAATCATTTTTGTTGCTCTTCTCTGGACTCTCTCCAATTTGGCTACATATTTCCTGAAATCTGGCACCCAGACCTGGACACACGACTCCAGTTGAGGCCGAATCAGCGTGGAGTAGAGTGAAAGAATTACTTCTTGTGTCTTGCTTACAGCATTCCTCTTAATACATCCCAGAACGATATTTGCTTTTTTTTGCAACAATGTTACACTGTTGACTCGTATTTAGCTTGTGATCCAGTATGACCCCTAGATCTCTTTCTGCAGTATTCCTTCCTAAGCAGTCATTTCCCATTTTGTATGTGTGCATATAATTGTTCCTTCCTAAATGGAGTATGTTACATTTGTCCTTATTGAATTTCATCCTATTTACTTCAGACTATTTCTCCAGTTTGTCCAGATCATTTTGAGTTTTAATCCTATCCTCCAAAGCACTTGCAACCCCTCCCAGCTTGGTATCATCCGTAAACTTTATAAGTGTACTCTAGTCTATGCCATTGTTTAAATCATTGATTGAATAGAACCGGACCCAGAACTGATACCTGCAGGACCCCATTCGTTATGCCCTTCCAGCTTGACTGTCAATCACTCATAACTACTCTCGGGGAACAAACTGTCAACCAGGTATGCACCCACCTTATAGTAGCTTCATCTGGCTTGCATTTCTCTAGTTTGTTTATGAGAAGGTCATGCGAGACAGTATCAAAAGTCTTTACTAAAGTCAACATATACCACAGCTACTGCTTCCCCCTCAATCCAGAAGGTTTGTTACCCTGTCAAAGAAAGCTGTTAGGTTGGTTTGATGTGATTTGTTCTTGACAAATCCATGCTGACTGTTACTTTTCACCTTATTATCTTCTAGATGTTTGCAAATTGATTGATTGCTTAATTATTTGCTCCATTATCTTTCCAGGTGCTGAAATTAAGCTGACTGGTCTGTAATGTCCCGGGTTGACCTTATCTCCTTTTTATAGATTGGCACTATATTTGCCCTTTTCCAGTCCTCTGGAATCTCTCCCGTCTTCCATGACTTTTCAAAGATAATCGCTAATGTCTCAAATACCTCCTCAATCAGCTCCTTGAGTATTCTAGGATGCATTTCATCAGGCCCTGGTGACTTGAAGACATGTAATTTGTCTAAGTAATTTTTAACTGTGTCTTTTTCTATTTTGCCTCTAATCCAGCTCGATTTTTCACTGTCATTCACTATATTAGGACAGCCAATTGCTACTAATCCTTTTTGGTGAAATCTGAAACCAAAAGTCATATAGCCTTATGCCATTTTCCACCTTTTCTGTTATGTTCCTTCCCCCGACTCCTTTGAGTAACGGGCCTCCCTGTCCTTTCGTTGTCTTCTTGCTTAGCATGTTTTCTTGTTACCCTTTGTCTCTAGCTAGTGGGACAACCCAAACCAGTGGGATTACAGGAGTCTGGTAGAGGGCAATATTACTTGTCACTGGATGAGTAGTTTTCTGTTCCCTGAGTGCCAGAGCAGGGCTGCACTAGAGTAAATCAGGACTCTGCTAGAACATTCAGCAGACGGGCCTGTTAGAAACCCTGCAGCATCATGGCGGCTTGATCAGGGCACCTGTGCGTTTTAAAAAAAAGTGAGCTCCTCTAGGGTCCGGCCAGAGGGGAGCAGGGAAGGAAGTGTGCGGTGGAGGAGCTGGGGCAAGAGTGTAGAAGTGATGAGAGGGTGAGGGTGTTGGGCTGCTGGAGGTTTGGAGCGAGTACAAGGCCTTTCAGACACCAGGAGGACGGTCCTGTGAGGTGGGATAACGATGTATGTTTTGGAGTGAGGCATGGGGAAGTTAGTTCCAGGGAGTTGTCGCTTTCCTGCAGCTGTTATCAGAGCATGTTATAGACAGCTGCATTCACAGGGGCCCTTTGGGCTGGACCGGCCAGTCGGGGCAGCCTGGCGTTCCCTCCAAACCTCCCAACTCCTGATTCGACATAGGAAGAGTTGACCCGACTGTGGGGAAAGTCACTGAGGTGAGGCGAAATCTAGCTAGTAAGTGATGGCACCCACCAAGGTAGAGGAGAACGTTTTCCACTGGTTAATCCTCTTTTGTGCCTTGGCCTTGTCTATTTTTCCCACCTTCTCTGTGTTATTTGTTTCTCATCTACCTTTTGTATTTTGATTAGTTTCCACTTTTTGTAGGATTCGTTGATCTTTTGAGGGATCGGATCATTGAAGATCTCCTGGTTAAGCCGGGTGGCGGTCTCTTGCCATATTCTGTCTTTCTACACAGTGGGATAGTTTGCTCTTTGTGCCCTTTAATTAATTGTCTCTTTTGGACAACTGCCTTGCTCTCCTACTTGGTTTTCCCCTTTAGATTGCTTCCCATGGGTATCATAGAAGGATTAGGGCTGGGGAGACTAGGGGTTATCTAGTGCAACCCCCTTCTCAAGCAGGACAGGTCCAACTAAATCATCCCTGCAGGGATTGTCAAGCCGGGCCTTAAAAACCTCTAAGGAAGGGGGATGATCCACCACCTCCTAGGCATAACCCGTTCCGTGCTTCACCACCTCCTAGTGACATCTTTTTTTTCCTAATCATCCAACCTAGACCTCCCCCACTGCAACTTGAGACCATTGCTCCTTGTTCTGTCATCTGCCACCACGGAGAACAGCTGAGCTCCATCCTCTTTGGAACCCCCCTTCCGGTAGTTAAAGGCTGCTATCAAATCCATGCTCGCTCTTCTCTTCTGCAGACTAAATAAGCCCAGTTCCAGCAGCCTCTCCTCATAAGTCATGTGCTCCAGCCCCCTAATCATTTTTGTTGCCCTCCGCTGGACTTTCTCCAATTTGTCTACATCTTTCTGTATTGGGGGGTCCAAAATTGGATGCAGTACTCCAGATGTGGCCTCACCAGTGCCAAATAGAGGGGAATAATCACTTCCCTCAATCTGCTGACAATGCTCTTACTAATGCAGCCCAATATGCCGTTAGCCTTCTTGGCAACAAGGGCACACTGTTGACTCATATCCAGCTTCTCGTCCACTGTAATCCCCAGGTACTTTTCTGCAGAACTGCTGCTTAGCCAGTCAGTTCCCAGCCCATAGCAGTGCATGGGATTCTTTTGTCCTAAGTGAAGGACTCTGCACTTGTCCTTGTTGAACCTCATCAGTTTTCTTTTAGTCCAACTCTCCAGTTTGTCTAGGTCACTCTGGACCCTATACCTCTCTTCCCAGCTTAGTGTCATCTGCAAACTTGCTGAAGGTGCAGTCCATCCCATCATCCAGATCATTAATGAAGATATTGAAGAAAACTGGCCCCAGGACCGACCTTTGGGGCACTCCGCTTGATACTAGCTGCCAACTAGACATTGAGCTCTTGATCATTACCCATCGAGCCCAACAATCCAGCCTGCTTTCTATCCACCTTATAGTCCATTCATCCAATCCATACTTCTTTAATTTGCTGACAAGAATACTGTGGAAGACCGTATCAAAAGCCTTGATAAAGTCAAAGTATATCACGTCCACTGCTTTCCCCATATCCACAGAGCCAGTTATCTCATCAAAGAAGGCAATCAGGTTGGTCAGGCATGACTTGCCGTTGGTGAGTCCATGTTAACTGTTCCTGATCACCTTCCTCTCCTCCAAGTGTTTCAAAATGGTTTCTTCGAGGACCTGCTCCATGATTTTTCCAGGGACTGAGATGAGGCTGACAAGTCTGTAGTTCCGTGGATTCTCCTCCTTCACTTTTTCAAAGATGAGCACTATATTTGCTTTTTTCCAATCGTCTTACCTACCAACTCTCTGAGTTTGCTAAAGTCAGCCTTCTTGAAATCCATTATCTTTATTGTGCTGTTTTCCCTTCTACCATTCCTTAGAATCACGAGCTCTCTCATTTTGTGATCACTTTCACCTAAGCTGCCTTCCACTTTCAGATTCTCAACCAGTTCCTCCCTATTTGTCAAAATCAAATCTAGAACAGCCTCTCCTTTAGTAGCTTTTTCCATCTTCTGAAATAAAAAAATTGTCTCCTATACATTCCAAGTATCAGGGGGTAGCTGCATTAGTCTGTATCCACAAAAACCACAAGGAGTCCGGTGGCATCTTAAAGACTAACAGATTTATTTGGGCATAAGTTTTTGTAGGTAAAAAAAAACCCACTTCTTCAGATGCATGGAGTGAAAACTACAGCTGCGGGCATTATATAATGACACATGAAGAGAAGGGAGTTACCTCACAAGTGGAAAACCAGTGTTGACAGGGCCAATTCGATCAGCATGGATGTAGTCCACTCCCAATAATAGATGAGGAGGTGTCCATTCCAGGAGAGGCAAAGCGGCTTTTGTAAGGAGCCAGCCACTCCCAGTCCCTATTCAAGTCCAAATTAATGGTGTTAAATTTGCAAATGAATTTTGGTTCTGTTGTTTCTCTTTTAAGTCAGTTTCTGAAGTTTTTTTGTTCACGTATAGCTACTTTTAAATCTGTTCTAGAATGTCCAGGAAGATTGAAGTGTTCTCCTACTGGCTTTTGTGTGTTACTATTCCTGATGTCCGATTTGTGTCCATTTATTCTTTTACCTAAGGACTGTCCGGTCTGACCAATGTACATGGCAGAGGAGCATTGCTGGCACATAATGGCATATATAACATTAGTAGATGTGCAAGTGAATGAGCTTCTGATGGTATGGGTGATGTGGTTGGGTTCTCTGTCTGTATCCACAAAAACAACAAGGAGTTCAGTGGCACCTTAAAGACTAACAGATTTACATTACATTCCAAGAACTTGTTGGGTAATCTGTGCTCTGCTGTGTTATTTTCCCACAAATGTCTGGGTAGTTGAAGTCCCCTATCACCATCAATTCTTGCGCTTTGGATGATATTGTTAGTTGTTTAAAAAAACCTCATCCACCTCTTCTTCCTGGTTAAGTGGTCTGTAGTAGACCCCTATCATGACATCATCCCTGTTTTTTACCCCTTTTATCCTTTCCCAGAGACTTTCAACAAGTCAGTCTCCTATTTCCATCTCAACCTCAGTCCAAGCGTATGCATTTTTAATATATAAAGCAACACCTCTTCCCTTTTTTTCCCCTGCCTGTCCTTCCTGAGCAAGCTGTACCCTTCTATACGAATATTCCAGTCATGTCTATTATCCCATCAAGTCATCTGTGATGCCAACTATATCACAGTTGTGTTTATTAACTAGAATTTCAATTTATTCCTGCTTATTCCTTATACTGCTCGCATTGGTATACAGACATCTAAGATCCTGATATGATTTCCCCTCTGTTCTCTTGTCTCTCCCTTATCCCTGCTATAACATGCTGTCCAATAAGTTGAATTAACAACAAGATAATCGGGGCCTGATTTTTTGTTTTCAGTTCCCAGCCTCTATTTGTGCATGTGCAACTCTGCACTTGTGATAGACTTGAACTCCTGCATGTGGAAACAGTTAGTAGGGTCTGGGCACAGCTGCTGTGTCCCCCTTCCAGGTTATGGAGGCTGAGTTGAACCCCCACTAATTAATCTCTTGGCATGTGGCACAATACCTGTGAACCCCTCTTTCAAGCTCAGGCATGACCTGGGCCAATCTGCACTGGGAACTGCATGAGGCCTGTCCATAGCACTGTGATCTCTGATGGTAGTGGTGAATGCTATGAGCTTTTTAGGGCCAGATGGCTCCAGAATTCCCTGTTTTAAAGGGGCTAAATCCTCTATTTCCACATATACCAAAGGGTCTCCTCTTGCTGCGAGGCTTGAGACACTGGATAAGCTGCCTTGAGTTCACCTCTATCAGGGCTGGCTTTTAACGCCCACTACCTAGGAGGTGGGACAGGCAAGAGCTAGGCTAGTTGTGTCTATCCACCACCTTGCTGCCAGTGATCTTAGGATATGTCACCTGAGACCAAGACCAAGCCTCTTCCCCTGCAGCAATGTCCAGACTCTAATTTTTAGCACGCTAGCTTGAGCGAGTCTGTCTACTCTGGCTGGGAGGCTTGCTTTCAGCTGCAGTGTAGACATATCCTTATAGGCCTACCCCCAGTATCAGCGGTGCCCTGACCCAGCCTCTTTCTTCATGGGGCTCCCACTAGCCTAGACTGCCCACGTAGCTGATAAGCATTGGAGAGGTAATACATGTACTATCAAATTGTCTAAAACTAGAAAGATAGAGGGGAAATGTACAATGGATAGCAAATAAGGTACTGGGACAGACTGAAACTTCTCCACTTCATCCACGGAGGGCTCTCCCGGGGACTCCTACTGAAAACAATTCCACTTCCTCCCACAAGTCAAAATGTTACATGTGATATCACATGCAAATACAGAAGAACAAAACAAGGCAGTGGGGAATTGGGGAAGGTCTCAATGGAACATGAATGGGTTTCAGAAGCATCACGGTGTGTCATCAGTGAAGAACTCAGAGACTGAGAAATAAGACTTTTTTTTTTTTTAAATGTATCTAGCCTAAGATTCCTATGGTGTAAAATGGATGTCTGCTTCCACTTCCTTCCTCATGACCTTGGTCCTGCAAAGTTGAGCAAAAGGAGCACTTGACGACAAAGTCATTGTGGAGGAACTAAATGAATTCTTTGCTTCAGTCTTCATGGCTGAGGATGTTAGGGAGATTCCCAAACCTGAGCCATCTTTTGTAGGGGACAAAGCTGAGGAATTGTCACAGATTGAGGTGTCACTAGAGGAGGTTTTGGAATTAATTGATAAACTTAACAATAACAAGTCACCGGGACCAGATGGCATTCACCCAAGAATTCTGAAAGAACTCAAATGTGAAATTACGGAAGTATTAACTATGGTTTGTAACCTGTCCTTTAAATCAGCTTCTGTACCCAATGACTGGAAGATAGCTAATGTAAGGCCAATATTTAAAAAGGGCTCTAGAAGTGATCCCGGCAATTACGGACCAGTAAGTCTAACGTCAGTAGCAGGCAAATTAGTTGAAACAATAGTAAAGAATAAAATTGTCAGACACATAGAAGAACATAAATTGTTGGGCAAAAGTCAACATGGCTTCTGTAAAGGGAAATCATGTCTTACTAACCTATTAGAGTTCTTTGAAGGGGTCAACAAACATGTGGACAAGGGGGATCTACTGGACATAGTGTACCTAGATTTCCAGAAAGCCTTTGACAAGGTTCCTCACCAAAGGCTCTTATGTAAATTAGGTTATCATGGGATAAGAGGGAAGATCCTTTCATGGACTGAGAACTGGTTAAAAGTCAGGGAACAAAGGGTAGGAATAAATGGTAAATTTTCAGAATGGAGAGGGGTAACTAGTGGTGTTACCCAAGGGTCAGTCCTAAGACCAGTCCTATTCAACTTATTCATAAATGATCTGGAGAAAGGGGTAAACAGTGAGGTGGCGAAGTTTGCAGATGATACTAAATTGCTCAAGATAGTTAGGACCAAAGCAGATTGTGAAGAACTTCAAAAAGATCTCACAAAACTAAGTGATTGGGCAACAAAATGGCAAATAAAATTTAATGTGGATAAATGTAGAGTAATGCACATTGGAAAAAATAACCCCAACTATACATACAATATGATGGGGGGCTAATTTAGCTACAACTAATCAGGAAAGAGATCTTGGAGTCATCGTGGATAGCTCTCTGAAGAAGTCCATGCAGTGTGTAGCGGCAGTCAAAAAAGCAAACAAGACGTTAGGAATCATTAAAAAAGGGATAGAGAATAAGACGGAGAATATCTTATTTCCCTTATATAAATCCATGGTACGCCCACATCTTGAATACTGTGTACAGATGTGGTGGTCTCATCTCAAAAAAGTTATACTGGCATTAGAAAAGGTTCAGAGAAGGGCAACTAAAATAATTAGGGGTTTGGAACGGGTCCTATATGAGGAGAGATTAATGAGACTGGGACTTTTCAGCTTGGAAAAGAGGAGACTAAGGGGGGATATGATAGAGGTACATAAAACCATGAGCGGTATGGAGAAAGTGACTAAGGAAAAGTTATTTACTTGTTCCCATAATATAAGAACTAGGGGCCACCAAATGAAATTAATGGGCAGAAGGTTTAAAACAAATAAAAGGAAGTTCTTCACACAGCACACAGTCAACCTTTGGAACTCCTTGCCTGAGGAGGTTGTGAAGGCTAGGACTATAATAGGGTTTAAAAGAGAACTGGATAAATTCATGGAAGTGAAGTGCATTAATGGCTATTAGCCAGGATGGGTAAGGAGTGGTGTCCCTAACCTCTGTTTGTCAGAGGGTGGAGATGGATGGCAGGAGAGAGATCACTTGATCATTACCTGTTTAGGTTCACTCCCTCTGGGGCACCCGGCATTGGCCACTGTCGGCAGACAGGATACTGGGCTGGATGGACCTTTGGTCTGACCCAGTATGGCCATTCTGATGTTCTTATGAGCACATTTGTAGCTTTACTCTCATGAGTAGGCACACTGATCTCACTCATGTGAGTAAAGTAGTCCACGTTTTCAGATGGCTGCAGGATGGGAACCTGTGTTGGTATTATGGAAGTCCTGAAGCTCCATGTAGCCTGCAGCTCCAGTACTCTGTGTGTGCGCTCATTTCAAAAGAAATGTTTAGAAGAGAGAAATAGGTCAGAGTATATTAACCAGTGCTGAAACTTGAATGTGATAGAGAGCAAAAAAGCTCTCTTTCCAATGGGGAAGAGCTAGCTCCTTTCCCGTAGGGATTCTGAATCCATGGGGATAGAATAAATTAAAAATCATCACCCTCTTGCCTTCAGGAATCTTCAGTCTCGGGGGCCCAGAGAGAGAGAATCTTGTTTTGGAATCACAGAAGACTTTGGCCCTCCAGGCTTATGCTGGTTCTTCAGTTCTGATCTCAAGAGCTTGTGATTTTTTTCCCCTCTGTCTTCCCATCCTACTACAGCCAAATTCAACCACTGCCATTTTAAAAAAAAAAAGAAAAACCTCTTTATTTTGGTATCAGTTATACCTACTAGAAGAAAATCACTTGCAATATTTATATTTGTGGGATTCTGACTTCAGACTAGTCCTGATGCAATCTGGGCACAATCCAGAGTACTGTTTGATCGGAGTAGAGAAACCTGTTCTTGAAAGCAGCTTCAGCCACTATCAGTATCTTTCCCCTTCAACAAGTCTCACCTCTCTTAAGCAATTCACTCTTCTGCATTAAAATTATCATCAGATTCTTCATTTATATCAAGGTAATATTCTTTATAGGTTAATTAGTTCAAACAACAGAGTAAGCAAGAACTGGGGATTTCAGTAACTGTACATCCAGCACCAGCATTTATGACAAAAAAAAAAAAAGTATCAGCCTGTTGGTATATGGTAGGGCTCGTGCTGTGAAATTCATTTAACATACAGAGAGCCATTGTATGCAAATGAGGCTCTTTGCATGTTCAAGTTATTTTTTTGTGGCATAACCTGCAGTTGGGTGCTGGGCTTTGACCTCTAAGCTGAGTACCTGGTAGTGGGTGGGAAACACTTCAGAAATTAGTCCTTGTGAAGTGACTTTTGGAAATGTTGCCAAGCTTGTGGAACTCTTCTCATCATGTGTGGGGTGTCCTTTGTAAAGTACTTTAAGATCTACAGATGAGGCTAGATAAGAGCTAGATATTATTATTATAGGCCTTATGACTATCTTATTGGATAGATGAGGGCTGCAGGACAGGGTGCAGGTTCCCAATGAACAGGGCACCAAGTCTGGCTTCCCTTGCACAGTTTCCCAAGGACAGAGCTACAAGAATGGCAACCAAGAGTGTGGGGAGGAGAATGCCAGTCTGGAAGGTTAGGATCCAGGTGCTGAGTAGTGTTTTATCTCTGCTGCTCTTTATGGTGATATGTTTCAACTGGTTATGAAGATTTGCTCCTGCTAGAAAATCCTTGCTGGTCATTTCTGTCTTATTTTGCACTTCTGCTCCACCAGTCATTTTACCAGCTTCTGCTGCTCCACATTGGTAGATTACGCTCTCTTTTCCTGGGTGTGAAATCCCACTTCTGACACCATAGGAAACTTCTCAGGAAATAAGACGTAGGGTATGTTTACACATACACCGCTGCAGCAGCGCAGCTGCCGTGTGTCTGATGAAGGCACTTTATGCTGATGAGAGGAAGCTTTCCCATCCACATAATAAAACCACCTTCACGAATGGCAGAAGCGACATCAGCAGGAGAAGCTCTCCCGCCGACATAGCGTTGTCCACATCAGTACGACTTATGCCACTCCATGGTGGTTTATTCACCCCCCCCCGAGCAACATAAGTTCTGCCAACATAAACTGTAGTGTAGACATAACCTAAGCAGTGATCAGCAAGGACTTAGCAGGAGCAAATCTCCATCGCATCAGTTTAAAACAGTCACCACAAGCAAAACAAACAAAGAAAACCCCCATCTAACCAGGGTTCACCCGGCTCTCAACTTTCTCCCCCCTGGCTCCATAGCAGCCCTTTTTATAGCTCTCCCTCTCTGCACCTGTGCAGGGGGAGAGGGAACAGAAGCCAGGCTTAATCTCTTGCTTACTGGGGACTTGGTCTTCCCTCTGCCCCATGTCACAAGGTAAAATGTAGACTCTGGGAAGAGGAGGCTGGAATGGCCATGTGGAAGATAAAAGCCTTTCACATCTGTTGCTAATTTTATATTGCATGGAATCCAGCTTGTGTCAGTAGTGACTGAAAGTTGTTGCCATCTGCTTCAGCACTTCAGTAGCTTATTTGAAATGAACGAATTGGTCTTAGTTCAATTCCTAGTGAGCAGGTGTCTACGTCACAAAAACAATTAATATGTCTGCTCCTTAGGTCAGGGACTACACAGTTTTCCTGTGTTTTGTACCGTGCTGAGCACTCTAGTGCTCTAGGATTAACAAACTGCAGCATTTGCACTAACTGGTGCCCTGTTAGAAGTCCTTGATGAGAAAAAGGCAAGGAGTGATTGAGCGGGGAGACTGAACTCCCCTCTAACCCTAGGAGGTCCAAGGTAGGGCATGGTAGAGAAGGTTGTATTGCCATTGTCTGTGCTGTACCAGTTTTATGCAAAGATAAGTCTCCAAGGCTGTCAACCTGGCATCTTCTGACATGGGCAAGGACGCCCAGCGGGCCAGCCTTTACTCCACCCGTGGTCTTCAGGGGATATTTTGTTGGTGGTTCCTTCATGGAGCTGTGAGCACTGGCACAGTTCACGGATGCCCCCATGCTCGCCCTTTCTGCACATGCCTGCCCCCAGCTGAGATGTTTCAGCCGTTCTTTCAGCTCCTTCAGAACCTTCTGCTTAGGGTGTGGTTGCACGTGACCGTGTTAGCCTCCTGCTGGCACTGGCCAAGTTGGTCATCCATCAGTCCGGGATAGGGAAGCTCATTGGGGAAGTTCTCTGTGACTGGGGTCTACTTTTGGTTCTTACTTGTCTCACGTCTCTGGACAGAGTTCCTCTGGGGTGTGTCCACTGACTCCTTTGTCAGGGGTTCACTGCTTAGTGTCACCAGCTGGTACTTGTTTTGAACCATTGACCTCTACTCCTGTCTCTCTGTTATCTTTTGTTGTCCCTCTGAATCATGTGTGCTCTGTGCTCCCTCCCTCAATTGAGGTGGCTGGCCTTCTGTCCCAGGTGCGGTTAGGCCCCCCTCCCAGAAGTCATCTGAGCTGGCATCTCTTCTGTCTGTTCACTTTATAAAAAACCTGCTTTTTATGTTAGTGAGACTTTTCTGACCTTTGCTGTGACCACATCTCCCACTCGGATTTGCTTAATAGGGAAAAAAATCCCACTTATTTTGACTTCAGCCTATAAATATCTGACAAAGAACTGCTGAATTAATTTCCGGTAACTGATAAGTGAACCCTTCTTCCTCCAGTCTTGGTCAGCGAATGAATGAGTCAGTCTAGTGAATAGATTTGGGCGACTGGTAGATCTCGCTGAAAGGATAAAAGAATTTCATTTTCTTTTTCATATCAGTGTAAATGAGCTGTCGGTATAGATGTCATTCAAGAATCTCTTTGTTATTTTAATGATCCTGCATTAAAGCGTGCAGGAAATTACAAGGCATGTATAATTTAACTATTGCATGTGAAATTATAGTGGAAATTCATAGCTCTCTTGTAATAAGGGGATTAGATGTTATTGGAGGTAAGAGGGCAAAAGTGCAACTTGAGGATTTTGTTTATAAAATAGAATTTCTCTTCCCTTTGCAATTCTTTTTTGTTGTGATTTTTTTTTTAACTGCTGACTTTTTTTTCCCATTTGATTTATTGCATGCAATTTTCCTGCATGACTTGTTTATTAGCTATTAGGTTTTGGCATCTTACAGTCTGTTTATAGAGCCACCAAGATTGGCAGGTTGGCCTCTTCTAGCCCTGAGTCAGGCAGCATAATTTGCCTCTTACAGTTTTATTTTGTTTTCAGTCTGAAACTTTTCTTGTCTCCCTGCCTCCCTTTTGTGTATGCAGGACAGGGTATATTTATGGCTTGCTGCAGCATGCTTGTTGCAACAGAATTTATTCTGGAGGCGAGGATGTGCCTTAGAGGTATGTGAAGCCTTCCTGTGAGATCTGATGCTGATTGGAATGTTGACCCAGGTATAAGATTTGAACATGCATGGGGGCAAATGCCAGTTGTCAACGTCCCATAATAAAAATAGACTTTCCTTTACCTCCGAAGCCATGACTGGCAGTGTGTTGTACTCTGCCCCCGTGGAGATTGGAGCCCTTGTCCTCGGAGCATCTTGACATAGCAAAGGCCAGGAGTTTTTTGAAGACGATGCACTCCTTCCTTAGGAGAGTTGAAACTTGACCTTTATTTTGTGGGTGAGATTTATGGTTTGTAGAAGCTGCTTAAGTGATTTCCTAAACTCTGCTTGTGTTTTTTCTGTATAACAATCGTGTTCAATTTTGTTTCTGCAGGCTGCCAAAAGAGTGATCTTGCTATCGGGAACCCCTGCCATGTCACGCCCCGCAGAGCTTTATACGCAGATTGTGGCTGTCAGGCCAACCTTCTTCCCTCAGTTCCATTCCTTCGGACTCCGCTACTGTGATGCCAAGAAGGTACCAGAGTGTATTATCTATGAAATGCTAGCCTAGGACGTGCATGTTCATGTGATCACAAACAGCTGTACAGATCTGGCAGGGTACTTATTTCTTTGCCAAAGTGGAGACCCTCACCCCACTTCTGCTCCTGCTGCGTGTAGCCTCTGCCTGTAATTTTAGGACGAGTCTCTTCTCTTGCTCACAGCAGTGTTTTGAAAGCTCTCATACTGTGAAGCATTTTGTGCAGCGTGTAAACTGTGTACTTGGGCTAGGGGAAGCAAAGCTACTCAATTAAAATCTGCCTTAGTGAGAACCTGGCTTAAAAGACCAAAAGGCAAATCAGTCATCACAGCAGTAAGCGAGTCTGATATGAGAAGATCTGACCCTGTGGTGTCTGACTGTGAGAAGCGGCTGCAGGTTTGGGCTGGCCATCTGGAAAGCAGTTTCTAGTCCCATGTATGTTAATGCTACTTTTTAACAGCCTGAAGAACTTTACTGTTTGAACATTGCAGCCCTGCTTTTGCTAAGTCCAGAGGCAGAGGAGCAATGGAGACTATAAACCACCTGATCTTGGAACTGCCTGGCTGCCGGGCTGGGGCCTAGCATGTATTAGAGTAGCTTAAAGACTCCCTAAATTTACGCCAGCTGCCACTGGCTCCCAACGGTCATTACAGCAGCGCTGGATCAATCAGACCCAGCCATGCTGGCAGCAAGGAGGGATGTGGAGTAGGAGCTTCAGTGGTAATGTATTGACACTGTTGATTTAACTTAAGGTCACACTGCATGAGGAGTCAGGAAAGCGGCCCTACCTGCTGGGTTCTGTAAGATTCCTGCATTAGTGTTAGCTAAGTGCGGCATACCTGGCAGAGAATGGAAACCTCTCATTTTCCCAGCCACAGTGGGATCCCTCGACACACATGTGACGGTTCTCGGGGTGCCCAGGACTGAGTCATTTTGTTACGTTTAGAGAGAGGAAGTCTTTTTCTTGTGATAGCTTGGCATCGGCTCCCTGGCGCTGCCAGCTTTTCAGCCACTCAAGCACTGTCCTCTGGGCTTATGCCACCCCTTCCTTTGCCTTGTAGGTGTGCCCCAGTCCCCTTGAATCATTCCCCTGTGGTATCCACCCCTAATGCCAGCTACCCTCAAAAATACCACGTCTGCTGTCCCCGAAGAAACAGTGAACACACTAGCTTGTAAGATTCAGCTCAAGACCTGCACTTTACTTAGCACCGAAATATATTGATAGTGACAACAAGAATAAGTGTATTATCAAAGTGTAGAGATTCTGGAGAGAATGAGTGAGGATATTGGAAACAAATGGCTACATATAAAACAAAATCCTAGCATAACGCTTTTTAGAGACTAAACTCAACTATCAGGTTAACCTCCTGTGTGAAGAAGTTTCTCACCTAAAGTCTTTTGCAGCTTTCAATCAAGATAAGCTCAGATCCCGTTTTCATAAATGTGAACATGCTGCCCATTTAATTGATGAGGGTGTGCTTTCTTTGCATCCTAAATATGCCGCTAAAGTTCATTGTGTGTCGCTCCGAGACAGGATAACCACCTGTGGCTTGGTTTTTCTGTATGCTGCTTCCCTGGTGACTTAACATCTCTTTATTAATATCTAACTTTGTATGTAAATGGACATCCATTGTGTGTGTTTATGATGCTTAATTTAAATCTGGACAGAGAGAGACACATTTCTTACTCCTCTCTGGAGGAAAATCTGTTTTTCACTTCTGCCTTGACTTTCAATCCATATTTTCAGTATAGTGACTTACCATTCACAACAATATTAATGACCAATGTAAACTCAGCTTTTATTTAAGACCTCGTGACAGTCTTTGCTGACCCTGAATGTACATACCAGAACTGGGATATTCTTGGCATTAAGGGGTTCTTGGGTTACACCGTGAAGCTCATTCAGAGGGGCACTGTGCATTCAGCCTATCTTTAATGCAGCTTCTTAATTCTTCCTGTCTGAGCAGTGTCAGGAGCACTTCTTGGGGGGAAACAAGACGTGGCCTAATCTCTCTGGCTTTCTGCGGTGCAAGAGGCTGAATGGTAGTGTGTAGGACTAAATAGGTTTGGTATTCCATAGATCTTTGGGGTAGGGGTCCACATGACTAACTACTGCTTCAGCTGCAAGCCATATGGATCTCAGGTTGGACGTTGAATTGGACGAAGAACACTGAGTTGACGGAAATAAAATAGAGCTCCTCACGTACCCACTAGGAGTTCAGCAGCAGGGAAGTATTAAACTGGGTCTCATAAAGGTCAGTGCTTGAACCACTGTATAAATGAGCTTGCAGCCTACGGTAAAACCAGCAGGAAGGGTCACCATCAATTTCAACTCCCTGCTTTAAACGGCCACTGCCGAGCATCCCCAAGGTT
Organism: Chelonoidis abingdonii; assembly: GCF_003597395.2. NCBI lineage: Eukaryota > Metazoa > Chordata > Testudines > Testudinidae > Chelonoidis > Chelonoidis abingdonii. The sequence goes on from NC_133778.1 coordinate 77,180,243, forward strand.
TCCATTACAATTTCGTTTCACTGTGAAAGACCCACCTTTACTAGGCAGCTGAGTATTGCCGCTGCTTTAGAGCGGTCACTTGAGATAGGTTGTGCTGTCGTTAATGCTGGTGAATGATAGTGGCGACTGCAGTGAACCTAGAAAGAATTCAGTCAGAGATTCTGCAAAGAACCTGGGGTGCTTTATAACTGGAAAGCGGTGTAGATGAGATGTGAGGGAAGCAAATGAGATTTCTACATGTTAGGAGCATAAGTAGTCCTTGAAGGCGGTGGCGGGGGGGACAGGGCAGGAAACCTGGGAGGAGTTTGTTGATCTGCTATAAAAAGACAGTTTCTCTTGGTGTCAAGCTGCCTTTGGTGTAAATCTCTGTAGTGAGAATAATTCAGAAGATGCTGAGGAAAGGAGGCAGAGGCTAAAATCAGGAAGAGAAGCCTCTGAGGATGCAGGGTTTTGGTTGTTCCGAGTTGAATTGCCCTGACAAGAAGGGGTCCTTCCCTTCAGTGTGCTCTGATCCCAGATCGCCGTAGGGCAAATTAAGAACAGATCAGTTTGAGGGCTATGACCTACTTTTAATGGGAGTGTTTTGTCTGTGAGAGTGGAACTTAATACATGGCCTGCGGCCATGCCTCCTTTCAGCTACGTGCTCTTTGAACCTCACAAATTCAGCATGGGCAGGCCTGGTTGGTACTTGGATGAGAAACCTCAAAGGAAAATAGCCAGATGTTGCAGGTCAGGACTGAACCAGTCTCTCAGGATAGCACTGGGGTGCTGGGTTGCTGCAGGTATGGCCCTTTTAGCTGAGACACAACCAAGGTCCTGGCCATTTTTGGTTCCTCTGCATTCCTCACAATAGTCAGGGTTTTTGGCCCGGTGTCCTGGCCAGATTCCAATTTTGGTAACCATTCTGCATCCTTAAAATTCCTCTTTTCAGTTTCAACTGGAAGTGGTGGTGGAATTTACTTGCCGTCCTAAGCAGCCGGTGTAGCATTGCTGTGCACTGTTGAAACAGGTGCTTCTTAAAACCGCAGAGGCAACTAGACTGTGGCAGTGAGTGGAATTAAATGGAGTGAAAGAGAGTTTGAAAAGTGTCTTGAAACCCATTGGAATGAAAGGTGCTATATAAATGAGTTGTTATTAATAAATCCTGTTGTAATCGTTACATTAAACAAAAATTGACAAACCTGAACCATTTAATTTAAAATAAAATCCTGGCAATTCAGCATTTAAAAAGAATTGATTTCGTTTCATAGCAGAAACCTACAAATCTCTGGCAAATGCAATAAGAAAAGATGTAAAACAAGAGTTTTATTGGTTCATGATCCAATTCCTTGGCACCTCTGCTTTTAAAACTGCAACAAATGAAATGTCACCTGTTTTATTTACAAGCTCAGCTCGGCTCAATTTCTTGAAGTAGAGGCTGTGAAGCCATTTTTCAAACTGGTTGAAGTTGGCAAATAACAAATAAAAAAATTAATGTCTAGATCAGCATGTGCTCTGAATTGTAAGGGTTCGGCAGCTTCTGTTAACACTGTAATAAATTTACTGACTTGAGTGAGATGCTTTAACACTTTGATAAGAAATTCACAGTTGATGCATTTTGTTCTGGGATATTATGGACCAAAGCCAGATGTGTGTGTTGGCGGAATAAACTTCTAGTCATTTTTTCCTCTGTCTTTCAGGAGAAGACATTAAAGTATGTTTTAATAATTCTAGTAATAGACTAGTTTTAGACACCATGTCCTATTAAACATATTACTGTCACGTTCTCATGTTAACTATATTTTTTTAGAATTACTTTTTTTCAATTTTCAGTTTTCTAGAAATGACCCATCAGAACTCACTGCTAGGATTAGTTATTAAAATTCATGTATAGATTTGATTTAGCAATAAAGGTACATTTGCTACTGTGTGACCTAGTGTGATGCCGACTTAACACCATTGAAATCAGTCGTGTAACATTGGCATCTTCGTTGGCTAACTGTCAACAGAGCCGATACAATGCGATCAGTGGTAGTGCATCATGATTACGGCAGCATCCTTTTCTTTCCTACCCATGTGCTTCTACCCTAAGCAGCATCATCCACCTCTAGATGCCATAAAGGACTTCAGTGTCTATGGCCCATCTGATTCCATCCCATTCCAAATCTTATATCTCTCTTCTGTCATCATAGTATCTGTGTGTCTTCCAGTCATGCAGTAAGCAGTGTGACCTATATCTGTCATGTGTGGTTCGTTCTCTCTCTCTCTCTTACCCGCACCCCCACCTCCACCCCCAGCCTGGGGGAGAATTGTGTGTGGAGTGTTTTATTTTTGGTGAGGTTTTACTTTTCGGGGGAGGGGATTGGTTGTCGTTTGGGGTTTTTTTTAAATGAACATGCTGGTCTCTGCGTGTGTTTAGTGAGGGTAGGTTGAAGAAGTGTGCCTGACATTTGGGATGGAAGCTGTGGGGTTTGTGATAGTCCTTAGTTCCTTACATGGTCCCTGCCCCAAGGCACTTACAATCTCTCTGTTCTGTTTGTACAGCACCCAGCACATTGGGGTCCATGACTGGGGCTCCTGGGTGCTACAGTAATAATAATAACAACAGGGATGTTATTCAGTCAGTCAGAAAATATTATATTGCCTCTGCATAAATCCATGGTATGCCCACATCCTGAATACTGCGTGCAGATGTGGCCGCCCCATCTTAAAAAAAAAAAAAGAAAAAGAAAAAGACTGGGACTTTTCAGCTTGAAAAGAGGCAACAAAAGACAGGATATGATAGAGGTCTAAAAAACCATGGCTGGTGTAGAGAAAGTGAATAAGGAAGTGTTATTTACTCCTCCTCATAACATAAGAATTAGGGGTCATCAAATGAAATTAATAGGCAGCAGGTTTAAAACAAACAAAAGGAAGTATTTTTTCACACAGTGCACAGTTAACCTGTGGAACTCCTTGCCAGAGGATGATGTGAAGGCCAAGACTATAGCAGGGTTCAAAAAAGAACTAGATAAGTCCATGGAGGATCGGTCCATCAATGGCTATTAGCCAGGATGGGCAGGGATGGTGTCCCTAGCCTCTGTTTGCCAGAAGCTGGGAATGAGCGACAGGGGAATGGATCACTTGATGATTATCAGTGCTGTTTGTTCCCTCTGGGGCACCTGGCACTGGCCACTGTCAGAAGAGAGCATACTGGACTAGATGGACCTTTTGGTCTGACCCGGTATGGCCGTTCTTATGTTCGTAGACCAACCCCTGAGGAAGCTGGAGAGGACTTTCATTCCTGAGCTTTAGGCTAGATGCTGGGCTTGGCCCATTGAGCGCCTGGAAGATAAGAACTCAGACTCCTTGGTTCCTCCCTAGAGACCTCTAGCGAGAGTGAGAATTGGTGCCGATCACAGTCATGATTTTGCACAAACAGCTTTCAGTATTTTTTAAATTAAAAGTAAATAAGTAACAAATAGAATATGGTTACATTTGTGAAATTGCAACAGAAGTCTCTGCTCGCTGTCTCTGTAATAAATCCGTCCCAGTGCTAGAACAGCAGAGCAGAACTGTATGGGAGTTCTGGTGAGATAAAGCAACTTTCTGTTGAAATTCCATGTAAACATTCTGTTCAATTTTGATCACCACATTATGTAAAATTAAATGTTGTAGTGATTAACATGCTTCAAACAAGGGCACGAAGGCTGATCCCAGAATGAAAGACTGTAAGCTCTGAAGTAAGTTAAAAAAACCCTTTGCTTATGTAGCCTGAAAAAGGGAAAATGTTCTGAGGCATTTTAGTTGGAGAATATATCAATTTTAATGGCGTTGGTTGTCAACTTAGTTGTTCTCTGCTGAAGCAGATAAGAGAACAATATGGTGTGACATTCAGGAAAGCACATCCAAAGCCGTCTTCAAAATCACATTTCCAAATACACTGTGCTCCAGTCTGGGAAGAAATACTGATGATTGCACTGAGAGCTTTACATCTTCAGATCACTTCTCAAACATTAACTCTTTCACCTTCACACACACGCACCCCCGCCAGAGAAGCAGGTAATTGCATTTTACACGATTGTTGGTGTCTGCACTGTGCTAAAAATAATAACAATGGGAGTACATGCAGCTTTACCGACAACTAAAGAGACCAGACCCCACCCCAAGGATCCTACAAGCTAAATTACATTTTATATGGTGAAGGCGACTGATAAAGATGTGGGGGAGGGATGACAGGACAAAGGCCTGGTGAGCAGTGGCGGCTTTAGAGTTAGTGGGGCCCTATGCGCAGCTTCGTTTTCACACACACCCCCTTGGGACCCAGCCAAGAAAAAGAACATTCTCTCTTATTTCCCTCCCGTTGTTCATTCTTTTATTCTTCCTCTTCCTCCTATATTATAAGTAATGGGAAGTAAATGAAAATATAGTGAGATACTTTGATTGGGGCGGGGGTTGGGGTGCAGGAGAGAGCGCAGGGTGTGGGCTCTGGGCTGGGGCAGGGAGTTGGGGTGTGAGAGGGGGCCAGAGAGTCTCTGCATGTTGCTGCCCGCAGACACCGCTCCCGCAGCTCTCATTGGCCACAGTTCTTGGTCGAGTCAGCACTCAGGGCAGGAGTAGGGTGTGGAGACATACTCCCCCCCCCCCCACACACACACGGTGGCAGGGACATGCAGGCCGCTGCCACGCAGAGGGAGGGAGGCAGAGCGGGCAGGGAGCCGCCTTAGCGCTACTGCATTGCTGCTGGCACATCTCTACACGCCCCTTGGGTGAAGGGGGACAGTGGGTCTCTGCACACACAGCCACCTCTCTCCAGTCCCTCACCCCTGGGCCGCACAGGGACGTGCCAGCAGTTGGCCGCTTCCGGGAGTGGCGTGGGGCCACCAACCACGGCATGCAGGCAGCCTGTCTGCCTGAGCCCTGCTGTGCTGCTGGCCAGGACTCAAGGACAGGTAGTCAGATATTTTTCCTGCATTTTGTTTCATGGTAAATCCGCACCTGCTGGTGAGGTGCTGCTCCTCAGCTACTTCACCTGCCTGTGGGACCCCCACAGTGTTCGCCTCAAGTCCCAGGCTAGCAGTGTCTGTCACAGTCTTGTTCCCGGGCTCTCTCTCACCTGCATCCAATGCAACATAGTCCTTCTTCCTTCCACCGATGCCCCCCCACGCACTACAGCCAAGATGGTGCCCCTGCCTTCCAACTCCTCCCCACAGTCATGGAATCTCCTGGCTTCATGCCCCTCTCAACCATTGACCCTTCATTAGTATCTGAGCACCTTCCATGTAAAATCAATAGCAACAGCAATGTCCCTAATGGACTTCATGGAGTCTTTGGTATTTTCAGGGGCAATAGGCTGCTTGCAGTAGGGCTTTCGTGGTAAGAACTGGAGCATAAACGGCCTATCCGTGTTAGGAGTGTCATTCTTACTGTGAAAAGGCTTTTTCAAAGGAGGAAGGCTTTGCAGCATTTCCTGAAGACAGGCAGACTCTGGATTCGCCTGTTCTCCTGTGGAAGTTTGTTCCCTAGCCAGATCCCCTTCACTGAGAATGACTTAAAGGCTCCTGGGACTTTTGTTGCTGATGATCATGCTTTGCTCTTCCTCAGATGCCATGGGGCTGGGACTACTCCGGATCTTCCAACCTAGGAGAACTGAAGCTTTTGCTTGAAGAATCTGTCATGATCCGCCGCCTGAAATCAGATGTGCTCTCCCAGCTTCCAGCAAAACAGCGCAAAATGGTAGTGGTGGCTCCTGAAGGCATGAATGCAAAGACCGAGGCTGAGCTGGCTGCCACTGCAAAGGAGATGGCCAAAGGATACAGAAGTGTGAGTCAGAAATTGTTAACATGATGGACTGTTGATATTTCAGGTGCTCACTTAAAATCAGTGGAGAGCAATTCCCAGATTCTTAGATCATCATTGAAATGTACAGCAGATGTTATCAAGGGTACTGTTTTTAAATGGTTCTCTTGGGTATCCAAGAATGCACAACATCAATAATCATAACAGGTCAGCTTCCTCTTTCCTTAGTTTCAGCTGTTTCATCTTCTTGTCATGCTGCATATCACTTTCATTTCCCCTGTCATTCACCTTTTATCTCCTGTTCACTCTATTTACTGTCTTTCACTTCTCTGTATTTACTCTCCTGTCCTGCCTTATAAGCCCCACTTACCTTACAAGTGTAACCGACAGGATTATGAATCACAGTTGTGGCCAACTATTTTTGTGCCTCTGTGGACAGAAAATGCTTTTTCACCCGTGTTAGAGACCCGTGCTGTTTATTTTATTGACTTTTCTATGGTGCTTATCATGTTTGTATCTAAGCTTCTGACAAACTTCAGTTTACCCTCACAACACCTCTGCTGCTATTCCCATTTTACAGATGGGACTCGGAGGCCTAGAGAAAGTCGTGTTATGTCTGCATGGAGCCACTGTGATTTTACCCGTGCTAGCTCTTATCAACCTCATGCACTAAACAATAGCAGCGCTGTGAGCAGCAGGATGGGCTAGCCATCCTGGGTATATAGCTAGGGTTTCTACTGGGACTGTACTCTGGCAGCTAGTCTGTACCATTGCTTGTGCAGCAGCAACTGTGCTGCTATTTTTTAGCATTTTAACTCGATCAAAACTAGTTACTCGAAATTACACCTTCAGCTCTGTCGTAGATGTACCTGAAATGACTTGCTCAAGGTCACGCAGAAAGTCTGTGGCAGAGCAGGGTCTCGCAAGTACTCCAACCACTGAACCCATCTGGTAGAGAGATCTGTTCTAAAACTTGGTTCTCTAATGTGGTTGTAACACATTTTTCTGTCCACACCAGTTAGAAAAAAAGCAAATTATGGCGTGATTTGGCCACAGCTGCGCTTAAATATGGGTATGCTTGTAGTGCAGACAAAGCTCTCTACACACAGCATCTCTTGGGGGAAAATAAAAAGTGCAATTCACGTGAGAGTATTCCTTCAGTTTTCCAAACTTTAATTTTCTGCTGGGGGCAAATCTACTTCTTCCCACTCTTGGGTGGTCCCCAGTCAGAGTAGAACTGGTGCAGTGCCACTGGGGTAGATGGCAGGGGCAGAATTTTGGTAGCGCATGGTGAAAGATTTCCCCTCCGCGTACTATGTTTTGTAAATACCAGTGTTTAGGGAGAGGCTGCTTTTCCCCAGCGCAATGCCCAATCACAGCAGCATTTATGCTGGAGCGGCTGGCACCCAGGAGGGAAGGCAGATTTGAAACTGACATTCAGTTTTTTCCCCCTCTTCACAGAAACAAAAGGAGAAGGAAGCTCTACTCCTCTTCTATAACAGAACCGCAGAAGCCAAAATCCGTTCAGTCATGTAAGTTGTGTGACAGTCATAGAATCCTAGAATCAGAAGGGACCTCAAGAGATCATCTAGTCCAGTGCCCTGCACTCAAGGCAGGACTAAGAATTATCTAGACCATCCCCAACAGGTGTTTGTCCAACCTGCTCTTAAAAATCTCCAATGATGGAGATGCCACAACCTCCTAGGCAATTTATTCCAGTGCTTAACCACCCCGACAGTTAGGAAGTTTTTCCTAATGTCCAACCTAAACGCCTTTGCTGAAATTTAAGCCCATAGCCTCTTGTCCTATCCTTAGAGGTTAATCCAGTGCCTCATTCTGACCTATCAAAATGTATTTGACTAGTGAGAAGAGAGAAATGGAGCCTTTGGGATAAGATTGCAGCAAAATCAAGTGCAGCTAACAAAATTAATTACGATGCACAACAGTCTCTTTTTCCAAGGGCTCTATACCTGCCTAGTCTTCTGATTTAATTCCAGATAGGCCCAAATTGAGATCCTAGAATCACAGAATATCAGGATTGGAAGGGACCTCAGGAGGTCATCTAGTCCAGCCCCCTGCTCAAAGCAGGACCAATCTCCAACTAAATCATCCCAGCCAGGGCTTTGTCAAGCCTGACCTTAAAAACTTCTAAGGAAGGAGATTCCACCACCTCCCTAAGTAACCCATTCCAGTGCTTCACCACCTCCTAGTGAAACAGTGTTTCCTAATATCCAACCTAGACCTCCCCCACTGCAACTTGAGACCATTACTCCTTTTTCTGTCATCTGCCACCACTGAGAACAGCCTAGTTCCATCCTCTTTGGAACCCCCTTTCAGGTAGTTGAAGGCTGCTATCCAATCCCCCCTCACTCTTCTCTTCTGCAGACTAAATAACCCCAGTTCCCTCAGCCTCTCCTCGAAAGTCATGTGCTCCAGCCCCCTAATCATTTTTGTTGCCCTCTGCTGGACTCTTTTCAATTTTTCCACATCCTTCTTGTAGTTTGGGGCCCAAAACTGGGCACAGTACTGCAGATGAGGCCTCACCAATGTCAAATAGAGGGGAATGATCAAGTCCCTCAATCTGCTGGCAGTGCCCCTACTTATACAGCCCAAAATGCCGTTAGCCTTTTTGGCAACAAGGGCACACTGTTGACTCATACCCAGCTTCTCGTCCACTCTAACCCCTAGGTCCTTTTCTGCAGAGCTGCTGCCTAGCCACTCGGTCCCTAGTCTGTAGCAGTGCATGGAATTCTTCCATCCTAAGCGCAGGACTTTGCACTTGTCCTTGCTGAACCTCGTCAGATTTTTTTTTGGGGCCCAATCCTCTAATTTGTCTAGGCCCCTCTGTATCCTACCCCTCCCTCCAGCGTATCTACCACTCCTCCCAGTTTAGTGTCATCTGCAAACTTGCTGAGGGTGCAATCCGTGCCATCCTCCAGATCATTAATGAAGATATTGAACAAAACCGTCCCCAGGACTGACCCTTGGGGCACTCTGCTTGATACTGGCTGCCAAGTAGACATGAAGCCATTGATCACTACCCGTTGAGCTTGACGATTTAGCCAACTTTCTGTCCACCTTATAGTCCATTTATCCAGCCCATACTTCTTTAACTTGATGGCAAGAATACTGTGGGAGACCGTATCAAAGGCTTTGCTAAAGTCAAGAAATAGCACGCTCACTGCTTTCTCCTCGTCCACAGAGCCAGTTATCTCATCATAGAAGGCAATTAGGTTAGTCAGGCATGACTTGCCCTTGGTGAAGCCATGCAGATTTTCCTCATCACTTTCCTCTCCTCTAAGTGCTTCAGAATTGATTCCTTGAGGACACGCTCCATGATTTTTCCAGGGACTGAGGTGAGGCTGACTTGTCTGTAGTTCCCTGGATCCCCCTTCTTCCCTTTTTTTAAAGATGGGCACTAGCCTTTGGGCATTAGCCTTTTTCCAGTCATCTGGGACCTCCCCTGATCGCCATGAGTTTTCAAAGATAAAGGCCAATGGCTCTGCAATCACATCAGGGATGTTTAGTTCCATATCTAAAGCTACACAGTGTTTGGGGTTAAGAACTAGTCCTCTGGTTCGGGCCCTTCTGTAGTTTAAAAGGAACAAACCGGTGCAATCATCAGTGTAAAGAGAATTTTAAAAAACTAACGCTGCAGTCTTGCTGCAGAAAGCATTGAGCCAACCTATTTGTCAACCAAATTTAGTCTTTAGTTTTATAGTGCTCACTAAAGATGCTATGTTGACAGCCCTGAAGGTCTTGAATGTTCCACAGAGCCCATGTGGGATCATGGTAATAATGTAAACTTCCCCCATGAATGGACTTTTAACTCTTTCCTCTGAAGAGGCAACCTCTTTGAGTTGGGCTGGAGGCCCTTTCATCCCTAGCTTTTTTTGCTGAGACTCTCAACAGCTCAGTTAGGATGTTGGTTTTGTTTGTTTTTTATGGGGACATGTATAATTTGCCACTGATTTTTATTTCTCATAGCCAACTGACCGGCCATCCTATTGGAATGACTAGAGTCATGTGTCCTGCATGAGCTCGCAGCCACAGAATTTGCTGTAGAATCCAGAATTGCCGCCCAGAGGCTCTGCTTTTGTTTTTTAAAAAAGCATTTCTTGCTTTTATGTTGGCGAAGAAAACCATGTGAACTGAATATACAACCATATAGTGTTGTTTCCCTGCATCTGCAGAGGTCTGAAAAAATAGTACTGAGAGGTGGGAACTGCCCCATTCATCTTTAGGCAGTGCCACCTATGAAATAGTAAAGGTTAAAATTTAAATGCTAGCAGTATGAATTACGAAGCTGCTTGACTGGTTTAGCAGAGCCATCTAGCTAATATTGAGAAGTAGCTCAAGCTAATGTCTTTATCCTACCATCTCAGTATGCCTCCCACAACATCTCGAGTGCCAAAATGTCCAACTTCCCCCTGCCAACTTCCCCAATGCAGCAGTGTATTGTCCATACAAAAATCTGTTGCGTGTTAAACTGAAAATGTCAGGAGAGCATATAAAATAAATGTAATAAGTTGAATATCATACCACAGGCATCGTTGAGCTGATTGTATTATTCGTTTTCAGCTCATTTCAATGTAAACCTTCTCTTGAATTAAATTAAACTAAAATAGAATTTCCTATAGATTCACCAGAATGTCACAGAATTCAGCAACTTGGCTGCAGAATTTAAGTCCATCTTGCCATGGAGTCGTTTGTTTTTTTCAGTCATAGCTGGCCTGAGCTGTGCTGAAAATAGCGACTTGGTGAAATGCTTCATAGTCCTGATTTTAGCACTAATTCGTCGAGCTATCTGTCCTCATTAGAAGCTGACATTTGATTTTACCTGTTCCCAACAATTTGTAAATAATGTACAATCGTTTGTTACATAGGAAACTTATTGCATGTCTTAGTGGATCGAAAAATAAGTTTCAAGATGTCCTGATAAATTTGTTCTTTAGAGAAGTTTCCTTTTTAGAGTGACAGTAGCATTAAATAAATGTATTATGAGTAATTGCTTCCTGGATAAGATAATGTGTTCCACAAGATGCCTAGAGTTAGAAATACAAATGAATGAATGAATGGAATAGACAGATAAATGGAAATGACTTTAAGTTGGGGCACTCTGTTTCATCAAGTGTGACTCAGTGACATACAAATAAAAATAGATCCATTTGTCATTCAGTGGCCAGGAGTCCAGAAAAATGAGTGATGTGTCCCTAGATTTCTTTTTATACGTGGATATTAATTATTGAAATGCTGGTTTTTGCTGGTTAGTTTCCTGATTTCTGCCTATAGATCAACAATATCTCTTAGGATTTGAGGGTGATGTGTGCATGGGACAACAGAGACATCAGTAATATAACTTGGATTATTTGTTTTTAATACAGAGAATACATCCTGGATTTACTGGAAAGTGGGAGAGACAAATTCCTGGTGTTTGCTCATCACAAGATAGTTCTGAATGCAATCAGCAAAGCGCTGGAGAACAAAGTAAGTTCTTATATCAGGTTCCTGTTAATTTTATTATTGATCCAACTTCAAAGTTCTGGAGAGTTCTGGCAGGTCACCTACTTTATGAAAGTTAGTGACACACACAATTCTCTAATTGAGATATCTCTAATGTGCCCCCCGGGCCACGATAACGCAGTCTCCAGAATGACACTGCCTGGAGGGATGTACATTTTGTGTATGTGACGGCTATTGCTGCAGATGTTTCTTGGTGTTCACCACCACGTGGAGTGGTGTGTGTACAGTGCTTTGAGAAGTGCTGTTTCAGTACCATACATTGCCATTGTTGCTTTCCATGCCTCTTGGGAGAAGGTGGGGAGAAGGCAGTGACAAACCAACCCCAGCTATATCTGCATGCTTTTGTTTCTTGGGTCCATGTTGCTCTGATTTTTGTGCCTGGCTATTGCATGGAGGCTTGAGTCTACTTACTAACTGCATAGTGATCTTTCTCCTGTTTCTAGTGATGAGTAGAGGTCAAGTTTCTATGCCTGTTTCATCTGATCTGTCAGATTTTGAAAGCTGATGAGGTGGCTGTGAGACCTGATAGTGGTAGATGGGAGGTGGTTTTACTAATTTCTCACTTAGAAATCTCCGAGGGTGGTACTGAGCAATTGTTCATCATCCCTGACATTTATAAAGTACCCATCCCATCACCGCTTCTCTTTGGTGAGGAGACCATTGGAAAATTGTTAGCTCTGCAGCTGCAGCATCAATATGTGGGCAATACTCCGCTTTGCACTGAGCCTTTTCATCTATGTCTCCTTTTCACTGACCTGGACTCTGCAGTCTCGCCTTCCCAGTGTCTAAGCATGATAGTGACCTGGATGAAGGGGAGCTGAGGAGATGGTGGCTGTTGATGCTGGTTCCTATTGTGTGTTTATGCCCAAATCTAATGGCAGCATTAGCAAATGCTGAAATAAAATGTTTTGTTTTTTTTATCCCACCAATGTATTTAAAATAAAATTTTATGGGGTAGTTCAGTGGGTTTTTTGATCTTCACAAGCACTGGTGGTGGCGGGGAAGCCCTTTAAAACTTGGGGAAATAAAGACATGCTAATGATCTTTCTCCACGCCCTCCTCTCAGCATGTTGGATATATTCGTATTGATGGTGCCACCTCTTCAGCTGAGCGTCAGTCTCTGTGCCAGAAGTTCCAGTTCTCCGAGAAGCACTGTGTGGCTGTCTTATCCCTTACTGCTGCCAACACGGGGCTGACCCTCTCTTCTGCCGACTTGGTGGTGTTTGCAGAGTTGTTCTGGAACCCCGGTGTAAGGAACCTACATTACTACCATAACTTAAAGTAGTGTGTGCCAGTGGAGAGAGCACGGTACTGGGACTCCGGAAACCTGGGTTCTATTCCTAGCACTGCCACTGACCTGATAGGTGACCTTGGGGAAGTCACTTCCCCCCTCTGTGCCTCAGTTCTCCCATCTGTAAAATGGGGCTAATGATGCTAACCTCCGCTGTAAAGTGCTTTGGGAGCCACTGGAAAAACGTGCTATATAAGAGCTAGGTGGTGTTACTATTCTTATTACCATACTGATCAATAATATTGCCAAAAAAGGGGACTGTTTGTAGTGTTGAGGGGTGGAAATGGAATAGTGTTATGGTTGTTCTTTGGAGGTGGGGAAGCATCATCCAGGATTTCTCTGTTTCCTTCCTCACTACTCTCTTACACTCCCAGCCCGCCAGAAACCTTTAAATTGCTGCAACCCCAGCTGACCGGACTGGCTGCTGCTGCCAGTGAAGTCAGCCAGTGGCCAGAGGGGATCACTCAAAAGTGATGCAAACTTTTGTTCTCTGTCATGGCAGCACTCTAGTAGTGGATCACGAGAACTGCCACGAGACCAGCTGGTCAGTCTGTAGATTTTTTTTTTTTTTGCTTTGAATATGCCCATCATCAATACTGACCTTCTGCTCCCCGCTCTCTAGGACTAGGGAGCTCTGATTATCGATCACACCTCATTTTAAATGGCATTTTCCTTTAATCTCAGCTACACATGGGGGACTTTGGATCTAGCAGCAAATAACTAAGGGATGAAGAGGTTATCTGAGCACTCACCTCATAGTCCAGGCACTGTGTCTTTAGGCTTGCAAGTTCATTTTGCTTCAGTATTTTACAATATATTAATATGGACTCCTGGGACCTGATCCTAGGGGTAACTTAACTCCTTTTGACTTCAGGTGCAGTAAGGGTGTGTACCCTCTTACAAGAGGCACTCTTCACCTTCCAAGACTGGGCCCTGTGACAGGGTGTACCAGGTCTTCATGGCCCCCCTGCTACACCCTGCCGCAGGAAACTGCTCCCAGAGAGTAAAGAGCAGTGAGTATTAGACCTCCAGGCTTGCCAAAAGAGTTGTGATGGGAGCAGCCATTTTGGGGAACCATTGGGATCTGGTCCTCCAGCATCTAGAAGGGCTGGCGGGGTGGGGGGCAGCAACAGCCAGTCAAGGCCCAGCAGTCAGAAATAAAAGGAGCTACCTGCTCCTGCAAGCAAAAGCAGGTCCTGGCTGGAGCCAGAGGAGTAAGGAGGGGTGATGCTGCCTAGGCGACAGCCAAAGGAACAGGCTGGGTCAGGGCCCATGGCTGGCCAGTCAGTGGCAGGAGTTCAGGAGGAATCCTCCTGATTTGGATCTGGAGAGGGAATTTAGCCCAGAAGTGTAAGAAACAGTTTGGTTTGTAGTTAGTCCTGAAGGGCAAAGAATGGCTTCTGTTTGTTGTCTCCGGAAGGGGTTTGCCCTGTGTGACTCGGCTAGGGCTGAGCCACAGAAGACCTGCAGAGGCAGGCAGATGGCAGACGGGGCATTGGGAGCTGAAGAGAACAGCAGCACCACTCCTGGCCCCTGGGAGCACTCAAATAGGTGAGCGCAACTTTCTACAGGCGCATAGTTAGGGCCCTACCAAATTCACCGTCCATTTTGGTCAATTTCATGGTCATAGAATTTTAAAAATCGTTCATTTCATTATTTCAGCTATTTAAATCTGAAATTTCACAGTGTTGTAATTGTAGGGGTCCTGACCCAAAAAGGACTTTGGGGTGGGGGTCACAACTTATTGTTTCGGGGTTGCAGTACTGCGACCCTTTCTTCTGCACTGGTGCTGGTGGCGGCGCTGCCTTCAGAGCTGGGCAGCTTGAGAACCTCAGCTGCTGGCTGGGAGCTCAGCTCTAAAGGCAGAGCCGCAGCCAGCAGCAGCACAGCAGTAAGGATGGCATAGGATGGTATTGCCACCCGTACTTCTGCGCTGCTGCCTGCAGAGCTGAGTCCTCAGTCAGCAGCTGTCACCCTCTGGCTACCCAGCTCTGAAGGCAGCGCAGAAGTAAGCATGGCAGTACTGTGACCCCCTTAAAATAACCTTGTGATGCTTCTCCACAACTCCCCTTTGGGTCAGGGCCCTCAATTTGAGAAACGCTGGTCTCCCCCTGAAATCTGTATACTATACGGTGAAAGCACACAGAAGACCAGATTTCAGGGCGTGACACGTTTTTCATGGCTGTGAATTTGGAAGGGCCCTACCCATAGTCTACTAATGTAAAAGACTAGGTGTCCATATAGAGCCAGCTGGGCTGCTAGTGAGAAGTAACATTACTGGTTATTAATACCAGATCAGGCTAATGATGTAATCCCATTAAAACAGCAGAACGGGCTACTCCAGACAGCTACCATACTGTTGTGTGGGAGGAACAGCACATTGCTTTTGTGTTAGCAGAGAAACAGGGATGAACATTTACCGGAAGTTCCTGTTGAACACACATACCTCTGCTAGCTTTAATCTAGCTAGTGCATGGTATGCCTACATCTTGAGTACTGCGTGCAGATGTAGTTGCCCCTTTTTAAAAAAAAAAAAAAAAAAAAAAAAAAAAGATATATTGAAATTGGAAAAGGTTCAGAAACGGTCAACACAAATTATTAGGGGTATGGAACAGCTGGCGTCTGAGGAGAATTAATAAGACTGGGACTTTTCAGTTTGGAAAAGAGACGGCTAAGGGGGGATATGATTGAGATCTATAAAATCATAACTGGTGTGGAGAAAGTAAATAAGGAAGTGTTATTTACTCCTCCTCTTAACACAAGAACTAGGGGTTCCCAATGAAATTAGTAGGCAGCAGGTTTAAAACAAAAGGAAGTATTTCTTCACACAACGCACAGTCAACCTATGGAACGCCTTGCCAGAGGATGTTGTGAAGGCCAAGACTACAACAGGGTTAAAAAAAAACCTAGATAGGTTCATGGAGGGTAGCTCCATCAGTGGCTAGTAGCCAAGGCAGAGATGGCGTCCCTAGCTTCTGTTTGCCAAAAGCTGGGAATGAGCGACAGGGGGTGGATAACTTGATGATTACCTGTTCTGTTCATTCCCTTTGGGGGACCTGGCAGACTGGCCACTGTCACAGACAGGGTACTGGGCTAGGTGGACCTTTGGTCTGACCCAGTCTGACCATTCTTATCTTCTTAATACTAGCAGTGAAGATGTGGCAGCCTCAGCTTCAGCATGAGTTAGTTTCCCCAGTGCATGCCTTCTGGGGATACTAGGGACATACGTGGGCTGCTGGCTCATACTGGGGTCCACATGGCTGCATCTGCACTGCTATTGTTACCTGTACGAGCAGATCAAAGCGAGTGTGGATATGCCTATCTACTCTACAGTTACACCTTGGTCTGCAGTGTCGACATGCCCTCGGTGTCTCTGGGCCTCAATTCCCCAGCTGTAAAATGGGGATACAGCCCTTCCCTACTTCACAGGGGTGTGTTGAGGATAAATGCCTTGGAGATTGAGAGGGACTCAGATAGTACAGTAACGGAGTGGGGGCATATTAGCACCTTGTAAAGATGCACTGCATTCTGTCCCCTGCACTGCTCTTTTTAACTATTTAAAGAAAATTAATCCTGTTCTTTTTCAGCCCATATGCTCCAGTGCTGTTTCTCTGCATCCAGTTGGGGCAGTCGATAGGATCACAGCTTTGAACTGTGCCATATAATAAGGAAAATGTCTCAGTTTAAACCAATTTCACCTCTGGCCCACAAAGAATCTGTTATCTCTCTGATCCGCCTGCACAAAGACACCAGAAATGCTGAGCTGTGAAAATAGAGTGCTGGAAAACATTCCTGTTTGCTACCATTACTGATCAGTCAGTCTTAGCTAGCGCTTGGCTTGGAAACCTCCAAGGAAAGGCCAGGCACTGCCTGAATTGGGATTGGTGCAAGTGAGCAGGTATAGTCAGGCACGCCCTACCATTAGGATATTTATTGCCAGTACGCTGTACCGGAAAGACACATTTTCACAACTGCAGGGCTCTCCTGAGAACCGCAGCGGCAAAAGGAGCAGAACGCTGGGCCACTCTGGCATGCCTGTACCACTCTCAGCCCTGCACCCAGCCCTTCCATGCAGCTGCGTCTCCTGTCTGGAGTCTGTACAACCCCACCAGAGGACAGGACTGGGGGTGGTATAGCTGCACCAGAGGAGCTGCTGACGTGGGGCTGCCGAGTGGCCCCACGTTCTGCTCCTTTTGCCGCCGCGGTTCCCGGGAGAGCCCTGCGGTTCAGAAATCTGTATCTGGCGCAGCGGGAGGACAGGTCCCCCCACCCACCAGGTAATGGGGGAGGGAACGGGGGACTGGGTTTGGGTTAGGGCAGGGAGGGGTCACGTGGGGAGGTCACCTGCCTCTCCTTTAGCTGGTGCCCCCCTTGTGTCCCTCCGATGAGTCACCTATGCATACTGGTAAGCATCAAAATCTTCTTGCACCAGTGGATTGGTGACTCTCATGAGGTGGCAGTATTCTCTGAGTCAGTACTGAACCAGTGTTCCAGCACAGCGTTGGAAGGGAACAGACAGGCCTGCAAGTGCTGACTTTCATTTTCAACATAAAACAAAGGGCCTGACCACTTGTCCTTAGAAATCCAAGCATGCTGCCTTCAAGAGGGCTGGGGACTAAGCCTGGATCCCTGCCCAGATTCCATCCTGCCTGCCTACTATTCACCAGCCATTTGAGTTGGATAATAATAATATCTCATTCTCCTAGCACTCTTCACCAGGTAGATCTCTGTTCACTTTACAAAGGAGGTCATCAGTATCATTAGCCCCATGTGCAAATGGAGAAACTACGGCACAGAGAAGCGAAGTGACTAGCCCAGGATCACCCAGCAGGCCAGTTTCCGAACTAGGAACTAGAATCCAGGTCTCCTGAATTCCAGTCAGTGCTCTACCCACTGGGCCACACCACGTCTCACTCCACTTCACTTCTTGCTCTAAATTGCAGAGTAGCACAGCTGTGCACCATTAAGCAGCTGATGCATTCCTCCCCTAAGGCAGAGGCATTTCAGTAAATGATCGTTATGTATACAAACTGTGGAGCTGTGTGAGGGCCCTCTGAATGCGGTGTGCCATTTGAATTATCAGTTACTGGCAGGGCTGGAATTCCAACAGCCCCCGTATGCCTCGGAAAAACTATATGAGTATTTGTTTTTTCACAGTGTCAACTGCAAATCCCACACACATGCACACACTTCTGGTGATGCAGGAAACTGAATGTTTTAACAGAGGAGCTTTCTCTAGGGAATTCTTTTAGCAGCTGGCTGTTTAGAAGACATCAGAGGAAAATGTCTGAGAGGAAGGTAGATCTTTGGGGTTCGGGTGCTGGCCAGGGACTAGAATCTGAACTCAGATCTCTGCTCTGCCACGTTTCCTGGGTGACCTGGGGCAAGTTGTTTTATCTCTCTCTGCCTCAGTTCCTCATGAATAAAAGGGGGAAATATCCCTTCCATCCTTCCGCCCATTGTGCAGCTTGGCTGTTTAGGTTATAAATTTTGGGTGGGCAGGGCTGGCTCTCTGCTACACCCTGATCTCAGCTGGGGACTCTTGGTGTTAATAGGGCAGAAATCGGAGTAGTTAAGCATCAGGAAAAATAGGTCTGTATTTTCTGGGGCCAGTTTTGTAAATTCTTGTGTGTGACACTGTTTCATTGTGCTTTTTCTGCTTATTTAAATACAGGTTTTGATCCAAGCAGAAGATCGTGCTCATCGAATTGGACAAACCAGTTCTGTTAACATTCATTACCTGGTGGCTAAAGGCACAGCAGATGACTACTTATGGTAGGGAGTGGAAAGGACTCCGGCTAACTCTTCATCTATCTCTTTGGGACTTGTGTGACTTGAGATACGTTACTTAACCTCTCTGTGGTTGATTCCTCCTCTGTACAATGGGGGTGGCAGTAACATGCTCTCAGGGTACCGAGAGGAGTGATATTTGCCTTTGGAGTGGGGGTTTCTAGAAGGGCAAAGTCTTGTTAACAGTCTGGCCTTGTAACAGAAGGTGTCAAGCCAGTAAAATAGACCTATTCATCAGGCAAAGAGTGGTTGTTGAGATGTTTGAGAGGGCTTAACGTATCTAAACTTTCACAGGCTGGGAATAGGGAGAGGACGTTTTGCTGCTTGGTTGCAACAGGCTCTGAGCACTTCCTGAGAGGTGAAGTTAGCAAGGACTTAGGGTGTTCAGCAGAGAAGTCCCATACAGCTCCCTGGGTCGAGAGTTCTTGGGCACACAAAGGAAGCCTGCTCTGCTGCTTATCATGTTGCTCTTCAGCAAAGCCGCCTGACCAGCTCACAAAGGGACACTGACATGCCCCAGTGGGAACTCAATCCATCCTTCTTTGGCTTGCGGGAAGGTTGATGGGATGCAGGGCTGTGGGAGTATAATGTGATGGGGAGGGATCTAGGAAATCCTCTGTGCTGTGAGGGAAGGGACCTGCAATCGATGAAGGAAAATGATTCACCAGATGATACTTTGAATGTCCGAAATTATCTCTTTCCATTACCTCATCTGAAAGAGGAAATGAGCTGAAGTGAACTTATACAGTTCCCAGAATATCATGACTGCAAATAATTACGGCCTTGCATCAGGAGAAACTTGAAACTGATACGTCGCCCACATTTCAAGGAAAGCTAATGACAGTAATTTTGCGTTTCATTTGTAAAATGCGGTAGCAACCGCTAGTGCTTGACTGAAAGGAAATATGCTTTTCAGAAGAGGACATACTTATCCTTTCATCCTCGCTCCCCCCCATGCCAACTCCAGGAGAGATTAGGGCATTTTATTAATGAAGGGTCTTTAATGGTGCTAGGTGAAGTTCACTTCTTCATAGTTTCTCATCATATGTTGCAAATCCTTGGAATTGGAGATGGGAATGGAACCTGTTGCTCATTTTGAACTTTACATCTTCCAAATATATGTAGACTGCAATCACAGCCTCTTATTTGTCAATTAATTACACTGCATCCATTTAGCTCTCAACTTTTTTACATCCAGATCAGTCCATTTAGCTTCTTTAATCCTTTCTACTGTTTTGTTTTGTTTTTTTCTGAATGCCTCTGTTTAATATCTGTGGTCCTGAGGTTCTCAAAGCTTAACACAGCATTCTAGGTATGTGCATACAAACAGAAGGCAACATAGTGAAATTGACTTTGGTTACTAGAACTGGTTCTGCTAGTATGGGATCTATCCTAAGGTGAAAGGGCTGGTGCATTTCAATACTCTGAAGACAGTGGTTTTTCATTGGCCCATGGTAAATGACACCACAAAACCAGTGATATACTTGAGATACATCAATGATGTTTTCATCCTCTGCACAGATAACCTAAACTCTCTCATATATTTCCATCACAACTTCAACCACTACCATCCATTGTGATGTTCCCGTGGTGTTATCTGGACCAATGATCTGCTAGGTAACTCCAGTCTTTGACTCTGGGAGCCAGCCTTACCCTGCTCTGCTGTGAGAACCCCCACTCCCACGCTGTTCACGCACAGCCTCCAGCATGTAAGCTGCTCCCAGTTCAGTGAGTGAGCACTTTCGGCCAGCTGCTGCTTGGATTGTGTAACCGAATGACACTAGCCAATATCTCTGGTCCCAGACGCAACCCTGGGAACCTCCGTCGTGCAGTGTCCAGTTATGCCCGCTGGACATTGCAAGCTTATATGAGTTCATCAGTTTAACAAAGAAATTGATATGTTCCAAGCTTGTTGTCCCAAGGGGAATCTCTGACATGCATCAAACCAAACGCACTGCTTCAGGTAGAATAAACAAACAAATTTATTAACTACAGAGATTTTAAGTCAAAGCACAACAAATCAGATTTGGTCAAATGAAATAAAAGCAAAACACATTCTAAGCTGATCTTAACGCTGTCAGTGCCCTTATAAACTTAGATGCTTCTCACCACAGGCTGGCTAGTTGCCCTTCAGCCAGGCTTTCCCCTTTGATCAGTGATTCAGTCGCTTGGTGGTGATGTCTGCAGATGGAGGTGGAAGAGAGAGGAAGAGCATGGCAAACGTTTCTACCTTTTATCATGTTCTTTCTTCCCTCTTGGCTTTGCCCCCCACCCCCTTCAGAGTCAGGTAAGCATTACCTCATCACAGTCCCAAAATGACCAAGGGAATGGGGGTGCCTCACTTGAGAGTCCAACAGATCCTTTGTTCCTGTGAGGCTGGGCTGGGTTTGACCCATACATGCCCTGATGAGGTATGAACTGCCCCTCTGTTCCTGGAGAGTTTTGCCAGGGCTTGTTTTAAGCCATGAGGACACATTTTCAGCCTTATAATTACATACATGAAATTACAACCTATAACATTACTGTAACACCACCATAACAACAATGCCCAGTGCATCATGACCCTTCTGAAGACACCCGACATCACAAACTTTGCATTGGGTACCACAGTCATTTTATAAGGATGAACATGAGGGTGCAGGGTGTTCCCCTGAGGCAAAGAGCATCACACCCATCCATCAAACTCTCTCTAGAACATTCCCACATCAGCATCAATTTCCTGAACACCGTGATCAGCTTCAACAATGGAACCCTGTCATATAGCATAAGTCCCAATTCTGAACCTTAGCGTCCAAAATATGGGTGCCTGCATGAAACCTCCAAGCTTAATTACCAGCTTAGATCTGATAGTGCTGCCACCAGCCAGAAATTCCAGTGTCTGGCTCACTCTGGTGTCCCCAAAACCTTCCCTGGGGGACCTCAAGACTCAGATGCCCGAGTCTCACAACAAAGGGAAATAACCCACTTCCCCCTTCCCCCTCTTTAAAAAACCCCTCCTCTCAGATTTACCCGCCCTGGGTACCTAGGAGATACCCTGCTTCAATTCCCTTGAAACCAAACACAGAGAGATCAGGTTTCCTCTCACTCTCTCCCTCTTCTCGAAAACCATCCCTCACTTCAGAGTCCCTCAAATGCAAGCTTTGTGACTCTAACACAAAGAGATTTTCCCCTCCCTTCGTTCCTTACAGCCTTAACAAAGAAAAAAAACCAAACAAGGTCGTAAAAAGAAAGCTTTATTAAAAAGAAAAGAAAAAGACATAAAAATGGTCTCTGTACAAGGTGACAATATACAGGTCATTGGCTTAAAGAAAACAAAATGAATAAACAGCCTTAACCAAAAAGAAATACAATTTTAAACATTTCCAGCAAAACTCACACATGTAAATACAAAAACAATGTTATATTGTCTTCTACCTTTGACTTAACACCCTTTTTTGGAAAAACAGAAGATAGAAAGCCTGGAAGAATAGAGAGATCACTCTCAGAGCCCGAGAGAGCAACAGAGACAAGACAAAAGAACAACACTCAAAAACAACCCCCCCTTTGAGGTTTGAAAAATCCGGTTTCCTGATTGTTCCTCTGGTCAGGTGTTTGGTTCCCTTTGTTAACCCTTTACAGGTAAAAGAAACATTAACCCTTAGCTATCTGTTTATGACAAACCCTACAGACAACTAGATACAAGAAACCCACAGAACCAGTATACCAAGAAATCCGTGGCCACAGAATCTGCTCCAAGGAGAAAGTCGGAGATACACACCTTTACACGCTTAAAATCACATTTACCAAGCAAGGATACTCCACCCGAAAAGTAGATCACATCATGGAATGGGCCACTCAAACACTCAAAAAGAACTTGCTTCAGTGTGGGGGGTGGGAACCCTCCAACTGCACACCCCCAGGTGTCACCTACCACCCCACACGGGAACCCATACAAGGCATCATTAAACAATTACAACTTATCCTGAAAGAAATCCTTCCCAAACTCACTCTGCTGGCCTTCAGCCAATACCCTAACCTCACCAAACTTGTCATCAGAAGCAAGCTCCCCACAGATCAGGACACGCCAACTCATAGTGGCAACAGCACCTGCCATAACAACAGATGCAAAACCTGCAGACATATCTCCACTGCTACAATGATAGACACCTCCGACACACTCCTGTCACAGAGTCAGGGGCCTGCACCCCCCACTTCCTGCAATTCACCGTGACTCTCAGTCAGACAGTAAAACAGAAGGGTTATTAGATGATAGGAACAAAGTCTAAACCAGAGATTGTAGGTACAGAAAACAGGATCCCTCAGTCAGGTCCGTCTTGCGGGGCAGGGAGCCTAGACCCTGGTTCTGGGCCTCCCTCTATTTCCCCATCCAGCTCCAAACTGACACTCCCTCCAGCGCTTCCTCTGGCGTTTGTCTCTTTCCCCGGGCCAGGAGGCCACCTGATCTCTCTGTTCTCCAACATCTTCAGTTGGCACCTTGCAGGAGAGGGGCTTCGTCACAATACCTTTCAAGCTCCAGGGGTCCTACACATGCCTATCACAACATGTTGTGCACTTCATCTAGTGCACAAAATGCTCCAATAGCAACTACGTGAGTGAGACCAGACAATCACTGTGCTCTCAGATGAATTTGGACAGGAAAATGATAAAAGGCAAAAACTCCGTATCACCCCGGGGCAAGCACTTTTCTTCATAAAATGATCACTCCATATCAGACCTCTGTCCTCATCCTCAAAAGAAACCTGCACAACACCTTCGAAGGACAAGCCTAGGAGCTTAAATTGATAACTCTGCTATACACCAAAAGTCAGACTTAATAAAGACACTGGATTTATGGCTCATACAACAA
Source organism: Chelonoidis abingdonii (assembly GCF_003597395.2). NCBI lineage: Eukaryota > Metazoa > Chordata > Testudines > Testudinidae > Chelonoidis > Chelonoidis abingdonii. The sequence goes on from NC_133778.1 coordinate 77,203,450, forward strand.
TCAGCAACACACTAACTCTCCTTTGTCGTATTATTGGAGAGGTGTTAACTGCCCACTTCACCTTGGAAATGGTCTCTTGCAACATGGGTTAACTCCCTTCTATTTAGTTTGACACTCAGTACCTTTCCTAGATCTGAAGAGTGTAAGCTCGAAAGTTTTTGTCTTTTTCACCAGTAAAAGTTGGTCCAATGAAAGAGATTCCCTCACCCACCCTGCCTCTCATGATAAATTATTGTGTTCCTCTGCCTAGAAAGAAGCTTGTGACATCTTAAATGCTACCACTTTCCTTTCCAGCAATATTTGGTGCTTGTTATCTTCCCACAGGCCTATGATTCAAGAGAAGATAAAAGTGCTGGGCGAAGCTGGTCTTTCTGAAGCCAGTTTCTCTGAAACAGCTGAAGCCACTGATTACTTCTACAAGGTAAATGATGTGAATGTGAGACATTAGCCCGAGTCATTCCTGGGAGGAGTTAAACTGACTTGGGCTTTGTATGTCTCTAGAGTGACATATTAACAGAAGAGCTCATGCCAGTTCTGCCTTAAATGCAGTAGGCTGGGTCATCCACCTTCCTCCCCGAGACGCGCGGCAGTGGAGCCTCCACGCAATGATCCCAATCTTGTTTTGTGGAAGGAGACTCTGGTGCCTCTGCAGTACCATCTCCTAATCCCCTCAGGCCCTGTGGAGGTTTCTCCATGTGGTAGGGAACCACATAGGAAAGAGGATGGGGTCAGGGCAGAGGGTGGGCAGCCATATTGTTCCCCAGCTCTCACTCTGCCAGCACAAACTCGCAATGTAAATACAGCTCCAGGCTCTATTATCTTTTCTGCTGAGCCCCCATCCCCTGGGAGACCTAGGTAGCATGGCCAGGGAGCTGCCAGGGACCAAAACCAGCAGGGAGCACAGGACCTCTGTGCATGTGTTTCACTGGCCTCTTGCAGCTCCCCTGGATCATAAAGATCCGTTGGAGCAGCCCCCTTGCCTTCACTGTGAGGGAATCTCCGTGAGGAAATTCTTCCAGAAGTTTCCACGGGAAAAGCTTCCTCTAGTAGCTTTTCCTTGCTCTGCAAGGGGCCACAAAATTGTACGAATCAACGCTTTCCTCTCTCTCCATCTCTGAGAAAACGGTGATGTGTGGCTTCATTGCAGAGGGCACAATGGCAAGCTGAGTTCAGGCTGAGTCCCTGCTGTTCTCTCTTGGGTACCTCTCGCACTGGAATTCCATTCTACATTGGTCAGGGGAGCTGTGAGGGAAACAGGAGCTGTGAACTAATTATAATCGCTGGCTGTTTGGCTTGTTTGTCAATACCCTGCGTGTGCAGAACCTCTCTGCTCTACTTTCACAGCGAGACCCGAAGCAGCAGACCATTTACAGCCTTTTCCAGAGGACCTTCTCTGAGCAGGGAGACGACCTCGACGAAGCTTTGCTCGTGGAAGCGGTTGACGCTTGCCAGGAGTCTGACTCCGGGAGTGCCTCTCAGGATGCAGGAGCGGATACCTGCTCAGCGAGTCCACTTAAGAAACAGCGTCTTGAAGATTATTTTCACAGACAGTAACTAGAAAGGAAGAGAGACTTAAAAGATTTTTATTTAAAAAACAAAAACCACAGAATCATTGTATTGTTTGAGTTTTCAAAAATAAAACACAAGAATGGGTTTTGGAGAAGATTCAGTGTCTTACTTCTATAGTGTTCCCCCCCCCTCCCCCCCAAAGGATGGAAGGAGAAGGTAAGGTGCTCATCTGGGTCAGCGAAAGGAGGGCTGGGTGTCAGCAGATCCTGAGTTCTAATCCTGTCTTTGTCAATGACTCCCTTGGGCAAGGCACATCCCTTCTGGGCCTCAGTTTGCACACCTGATTTATTTTAAATAACGCTCACCTGTTTACATCACAGGAGTGTCACAAGGATGAACTAGTGAATGGCTACAGACTGCCTTGAACAGGCAGAGCACCATATAAATGCAAAATATTATCACCCCAAAGAACTTTACACACTGTATATGTAGTTCACCACTGACCCCTTCCAACCCTAATAATCTATGATCTACATGCAGTCTGGGGCACAGCTCAGCAGAAGTGAGAGGAGGAATTTTGACCAGATCTCTAGATCTGCAACAAGTGCATAGGATCTTTATCATCTGTGCAGAGCAGTCAGGACCTTGAACCCAGATTTTCAGAACTGCCTGGGCTAACATGCAATGACCATCTGTTTGCAATTACTGCAGACCACAGTTATTAAATCTCATCCTGAAGACCCACATACAACAAATTGCTTAGAACTCGATATATCTATCTTGGGATGGTGAAGGGCTGATGTGATCCTGCCAAGATTTGAACCCAGGACTACCATTGGGCTAGTATTTAAAACCAGAGGCTTAGGCTACTTTGCTACAGCCTCTTGTTAAGCTTTTTTTCCCTGTGTTCTCTTTCCACTGTATCTGATTTTGAGTGTGTGTGTGCTCTCACTTGTTTACAGCAGAAACAACAAATCAGGAAACTGAGACTTCAGACTAAGCCTGTTGTGCAAAAAGAAATTTTTTCCACAGTGCTCTAAGTGCCCTGTGCTCCTGTTTTCTTCTTTGATTTAGAGTCTTGTCTCACATCTGGGCCTTGACACTTTAAGAAATACGAGACTGGAAACGTTAGTATTTATTTACATTATTTATAGTAGTTGCAGCTTCGATCTCTTTGTTGAATAAGAAAATAACCTTGAAGTGCTTTAGCTCATAAGGGACACTTGCTTATAGGCCATGTACCAACCACTCCTCTAATGGGCATTTTATGTCCCCGTAAGGGTGCTACTATATTGGCACCTTTAGGACCGGTAACTCATCACCAGTGCAGCACCACTGTAGTAGTGGTGGAGGCTTCTCGGGCATCTTTACCACTGTTGTCATCCAGCTCTGCTCCGATTTAGAGTTAGATGGGATAGTGGTAAAAATGTCTAGCTCCACTCTGTGCTTACGGTGAATTACAGATCCTGAAATGGGCCAGTGTAGCCGCAGCCTGACAGTGTGCAGTGCTGTTCTTTCATTCCCTTCTAGTGGTGTTTGTGACATAACCCCTGACAATCGATTGGAACCGGTTCCTTTCACAAGGACACTGAACAGCCATCAGATGATTAGACTTTTATAGGTTGCTACCACCCTGGGCGAAACTTGAATATGCAGTCTAAGGATGATGGGCTCTTTATCGCGTTACTAATCTCCTGAGGAATCCAGGCTCCTGATTTGCCTAATAATCTTTCTTTATTTGTATTGCGGTAGTGTGTAGTCAGTACAGCTTGTTCTTGTCTTCTCAGCCTCATTTTTTAGAGCTAAAAGATGCCCAGGAATTGGCTGAGCATGTAAAATTGATAATGCCGTGTGCTATGTAAGAATGAATAGGGGTCAAATTTATGAATTTGCCAAGATGCCGGTTAGATACATCTCCCAGTTACTGTGTGTGGAGAAGGTGGAGGGAAACACACAAACAGTTCTTACATTTTGCCTCTCACTCACAGGGGGTAACGCTGCTGTTTAGACAGGGTGCGTTGCTGCAGATGGTTACCAGACAATAGTAAAAACATTATGTTGCTTGAGACTTCTGCCAAGTGAACAAATTGACAATGATAGTGCTTTCCTTAATTAAGGTTTTATTGTATCACTGACTGCAAATGCCATCACATAAGCATGGAAATGGCCTACGAGATTCATACACAATGGGTACAATGTGCTGGCTGGTGAGTCTTGCCCACATGTTCAGGGTTTAACTGATCGCCATATTTGGGGTCGGGAAGGAATTTTCCTCCAGGGCAGACTGGCAGAGGCCCTGGAGGTTTTTCGCCTTCCTTTGCAGCATGGGGTATGGGTCATTTACTGGAGGATTCTGTGGAGCTTGAGGTCTTCAAATACAGTTCGAGGACTTAAATAACTCAGACATAGGTTAGAGGGTTGTTACTGAAGTGGATGGGTGAGATTCTGTGGCCTGCATTGTGCAGGAGGTCAGACTAGATGATCATAATGGTCCCTTCTGACCTTAAAGTTATAATGTCTTTAGCGATTCATTTATGACTGTGCAAAAGGGGTTTTCAGTTGGTACGAAGTAGATTTAAAGGTTTGCAGGTGGCAAGCAAGAGCTAAGAAGAGTCCAGCTGTGGACATTGGATCAAAAGTGCCAAATGTCTTTCCTGCTGTAGGAGATTCTGACTACTGCCCAGCCATCTGTTTGTGCCTAGCTACTGTCACCACTAGATGACATTGTTGGATATCTCTCTCTAGTTGTTCTCAAGATCTTGCATCTAACCCTGTACACCAGGCACTTGCCCACAGGAGTCCATTTGAAACAGAGTTGTTTTCAGTAGGCTGCAGGAAGTGGTGAGAAGGATGGGGAGATTCTTCGTGCACAAATGGTGCCTTCTCAGAAGGACAATTTTCTTCCACTCATACATGAGAGGAGCGGCAAATAGCATTTTTCAGAAATCTGCTGAAAGCATCTTTGGAGAATTCTGCCTCCCATAAAATCTCAATTTATTTTTATCTACACACCGATAAATCTCCAATCCCATTGAAGGATATCAGGTATTCATTCTCTCTCTCTCTGGAATGGGACTCATAAAATCTCAGCTTGATCTTGAAGAGTCTCAGCAACTCTGCAGAGAACACTTGAAATTCACTTTACCCTTTCTATATTAAAAAAGAAAAGAAAATCTAACCCTGGAGAAAACTGCTTTTAGCCATTATGTCAAGGGAGCTCATTGCTAGTACACAGCCTGTTATACCCTCCAGATTATCAGAAAAGGTCTGTCTACCGTGGGAGCTGGGGTGTGAGTCCCAGCTCCAGGAGAAATACCTGTGCAAGCTCTCAGTGGGCTAGTGCATTACAAACGGTGTAGCCACCAAGAACGTGCCTAAGATCTCCAATGAGGACATACTCTGGCAGTTAGCCCATCCGGCTGCTCGTGTTGCTGTGGCTACATTCTATTTTTAGCTCTCCTGCTCCATGAGAGCTAGTGCAGGTGCGTCTTCTCAAGCCGAGAATTGCACCCCAAGCTCCAAGTATAGACACACCCACAGATGATACGCCTGGTTGTGGTTGGAGACCAGCAGCAGGGCATTCCAGAAAGTCCAAGGCCTCAGTTCTTGGTTGTGTCCAGTTGCTTTCTGTTTATTTTAAGAGGAATCCTCATTCACTAAACCAGAATGTACCAAACAGGAGAGAGAGAGAAGGCAAAAAGCTGGAAAATGCAAGAATTGGAGAAGAGAGACTTTTTTGAAGTAGGAGGAGGATCTTTGCCCTAGGTCGCAGGGATGTGGATTCAGCTCCCTGTGTGACCTTGAGCACAAGCCACTTAGGGTCTAGTCCAAAACCCAATGAGGTCAATGGAAAATCCCAATGGAAAGCCACTGACTTAATGGGACTCTTAATCACTCTAGTCCTCAATTCTTCATCTGTAAAATGAGGACAATATTGGATAATTTCCTTTCTCCCGCTCTTGGTTTTGTCTTTTTTTCTAGTTAGACTGTAAGCTCTTCCAGGTTAGGACTGTCTCTTGCCGTTTGTCTGTATTGCACAACAGGGCCCTGATCCCGGTTGGGGCATTTAGGTGCCACAGAATAGCTCACTGTATAAGAAAAAGTATTTAAACAACAATAAAAATCTTTCTAATGAGTTTAAATGCAGAGAATATTGAAATCACTAAACCTGAAATCGGGATTGCTCCCAGGAATGGTGCATTTTATTTTGTAACTTGAACTTTACCACAAACTCAGAGCATCTCATTATTACTCTTTACCTGCTGATACATGTCTGCATTCCCTTCATTGCCCCTCAGAAGAAATGCCAGTTCAAGATTCCAGCTCCGGTCCTATTGCTATATCTCTCTTAAGTCTGTTTGTTCTTTTCCTGGCTCCTGTTGATTTCTTGTTGGGTGTTAAATATGCATTTGGGTTCATACATCATCCAGGTTTTAGGACAAAATATCAAATTGCACAAGGTGCTTATGAAAGGAGGAAAAAAGCCCTTCTCGTCTCTGAAAATGTCATTGGAGGGTTAGGGCAGATGTCCCAAGCTCCAGCTCTCGTGTATACTGGGAAGTTATGACAGATTCATGACAGATAGTTTGCCATGTGTGTTAATAAAGCGGACCTTGTGGAAGTTTGGCTAGACTTTCTTCCCTCTAAGTACTTTCAGAAATTATGAGTAGTTGATGGCTTTGAAAATAAAAACTTTTTAAGAATTCTGTTTTGCATATTGTCATCAAACTAATCAGATTATATAGATTATAGAGCCAAATCACATAGATTCATAGATTATAAAGGGACTGCTGTGGTCATGTAGTCTGACTTCCTGCATTACACAGATCACAGGACTTCTCTGAATTCCTGTTTGAACTAGAGCATCTCTTTTAGAAAAATATCCAACCTCAACTGAAAAACTTCCAGTCACAGAGAGTCCACCACAAACCTTGGTAAACTGCCTAACTTCAGCCCTTGAATCTTGTTATACCTTTTGTCTGCTAGATTGACGAGCCCATATTATCAAATTTTGTTCCCCATGTAGGTACATATGAGTGATATAAAATATTAACCGGTTAACCAATAAGTATTGGTCTTACCGTAATATATTGCAGTTAACGTTTAAAACAGATTGGTAAAATAATTGACATTTTCCATCCCTACTTGTGCTGTCATTCCCTCAACTTGGCTGCACTCCCTGCCCCCATGTCCGAGCACACCATGTGCATTAACAAATCTGTTTCTTCCCTATCCACATCCCGCTCCCCCCTCAGCGGCAGCACCCAGGACAGGACAAGCCAAGCTGCCCTCACACGGCGATGGCTTGGGAACCCAGAACAGTGGTGACCAAGGGTGGATAGAACATGTTGTGCTCTCTGGCTATCAAGGCCGGCTCCCAGGGCTGGGTGTCTCGCTCCCCACCGGAAGCCAGCACAGGGACCCCCGCCGGGCACTTCCCCTTCCCCACAGACACGGACTTGCTGCCTGGGGAGCAGTCGCTACCCCTCAATACCTTGCCCTCCCGTGAGACCCCTGGCCCCCCCAGGAGACTCTACCGAGCCCCTGGACCTTGTCCAGACTCCTACCATGCGGGCAGCTGCTCAGGGCCCAGGTGGCCCCTGGCTGCTGCCGCCAGGTGCAGGTATGGCAGGCTGAGGGAGCAGGCAATGCTGCTGGTGCCGCTACTTGGGGGGGGGGGTCTTGCTGCCTTCTGGCTCTTGGGGTGGCCAGGGATCTGAGTAGCAAGGGGGATGTTACCAGAACTAGCCAAAGTCCCGCAATGCACCGAGACTCTGGGTCACATGACAGGGGAGACAGGTGTCGCCATGACACCTTCTGGCCACATGACAGGTTCTCCCCTTCATCCTAACACTCCCAGATCAGGTGTGGTCTCTCCCTCCCACCACCTCCTGTCGCCATGACAACGCGCAGAAGGGGATGGTGATGGGGTACCAACTAGGGATGTGAAATATGAAACGGTTAAACCGTTAACTGATATTTTAATAGTTTAAATGAGTACTTTTAAAAATATTTACATCCCTAATACACATAGACTGTGATCAAATTGTCCCTTAGGCTTCTCTTTGTTAAACTAACAGGTTGAGCCCTTGGAGTCTATCACGATAGGACACGTCTTCTAATCTTTTAATCATTCTCAGGGCTCTTCTCTGACCCCTCTCCAATGTATCAACATCCTTCTTGAACTGTGGAAACCAGAACTGAACACAGTATTCCTGCAATGGTTGCTCTAGTGCCAAATACTGAGGTAATCTAATCCCGACTCCTACTTGAGATTCCCCTGTTTATGCATCCAAGGATGACATTAGTCTTTTTGCCAACAGCTTTGCACTGGGAACTCTTGCTCATCTGTTTATCCACCCGGATGCCCAAGACCTTTTGAGAGTCACTGCTTCCTAGGATAGAGTCCCCCACCCTGTAAATATGGCCTGGTTTTTTTTTTTTGTTTTTTTGGGGGGGAGGGGTTGGTGAGGGGGGAGAAGAGGGAGGCCAGCAGGAGAGAAAACTCATTGCTTGCACCCAGTTTACGAGATGATCCAGATCATTATCATTACTTACTTAAAACAAATAGGATTATCCTATTAAGAGTATTGACAGAACTCAACAGCGCCGGTATTGGTTTGTTTTTCTTTTTTCACTGATTTTTATGTTGGAGGGAAATTCCATGTTAATTTCCCAGTTATTTGTGGGATGCTTTCTGAGCCTCAGGGACTCATTTTTGATCAGAGCGAGGGACACAGGGGTCTTATGCCTGTTTGCCTTTATACAGATTTGATAATCAATGGGTGCAAAGAATGTTTTAAAAAAAAATCTGGTTTTGAGAAAGAGGGAGGGGTAATATAAGAGTTGTTATAAATTATCATTGACTTTTTGTCTCTTAAAACTGCAGGTTTGCTGTTCCCTTTTTATTGTTCTAGTATCCACTGTGTTCTTTGATTTTCTTAAAAATAAAACCAGCTAACCACTCTATCCATTTTCTTTTTATAGGGTCTTTGGATATGAAGTCAGAAATCTGCATTCTGTGGCGAAATCTCCAATCCAATAAAATCCATGGTGATATAGATCAGTTTTACTGCCTGGATATTGCTGTATCCCTGCATGAATACATTTCTACAATATTTTCCAAATGATGGATTGATTGTTCTAACTCAAGTTGCAAATAAATTCCATTTTGTGAGTTTGAAAGCTTTAGACAACCCTGTTACCGCTGGACAAATTTATAGAATTAAGCTGTGTAAGGCTAAAAAGAATGACTGAATGCTTTGTGTGGGACTCAAACTCTGTGAGCGAAGAGAATTCTGAAAGAGTGTCATAGGTATCTTTGCAGCAATTGAACCCTGTGATTGTCAGCAGGGTACCATGGAAGCAGAACTTCACTTCTGTGGTACTAGTTACATATCCTGATTTTTTCCTCCCCCACCCCTTACCTTTTATTAGGCTAAGAAAGATAAATATTTAAACATCCTTTCATCCAATATACCTGCTGTAAATGTTATATCTTGTACTCTTAACTCCACCTAGATTTAGATCATAGTTGTATAATTAGGCTAAACTTATTTATGATGAAACATCATTGATGGGAATGAACCCATCTCCTGTTGAATGGTCTTATTTGAACTCTACTGTTCACCTTTTCCTTTTGTTCTTTCTTAATAGCCTGTCATCCAGCCTCTTGTCTGCCATGCATATAGCTAATCTCCTGTATAAATAGGATCTGATGTATCAGAGCAGCCAGTTGAGCCATCAAACCTGCTGGCTGCACAGGTTAACACATACCCAGGGGGAAAATTTATACACCATACAGCTAATCCTGCACTTGTGTGGAAGGAGGCCACACCCCTGCCCCAGCCCTGAGGCCCCCTCCCACACCTAGAACCCCTCATTTCTGGCCCCACCCCAGAGCCCACACCCCCTCCCATGCCCCAACCCCCTGCACCAGCCCAGAGCCCCCTTCTGCA